>NC_088420.1:19537424-19669924 GCF_034236695.1 Oncorhynchus nerka
AATCGGTTTCTTTCAGCGAAATGACCCATCAAGTTTGGTTGTTTACAAACAAACCAGTTGATTGCAATGAAACCAAACATAACTGGAAAAGTCACGTTTAGTGTGTGTATTTACATCGAATGTGTCGTCAAAAATGGAATGAGACGGAATTCACGACAACAAGCGATTCACAAAATGTTTCGTGTTAGGCTATAAAAATAGATTTTATCAAACAAAAGACCATTCATTGTGTAACAATGAGCATTGGGATTGGAAACAGGAAGCTCGTCAAAGGTAAACTATTTATTTTATTGCAGTTTGTGATTTTGTTACGCCTGTGCTGGTTGAAATAGTTGTTTTTAATGGGGCTCTATCCTCAGATAATCACATTGTATTCTTTCGCAGTAAATCCTTTTTTAAATCTGACAACGCAGTTGGATTAGCAAGATTCTAGGCTTTCGAAACATGTGAGACACTTGTATTTTCATGAATGTTTAATATGACTATTTATGTAGCGATCACCGTATGTTGTCGAATTCCATCTCGCTAATGGGTTTGGTGCGCAGAGAGGTTAAGCAACATCTCAAAACAGCAGTCAGGAAGGGTAGCCTAGTGGTAAGAGCATTGGACTAGTAACCGGAAGGTTGCAAGTTCAAACCCCTGAGCTGACAAGGTACAAATCTGTCGTTCTACCCCTGAACAGGCAGTTAACCCACTGTTCCAAGGCCGTCATTGAAAATAAGAATTTGTTCTTAACTGACTTGCCTAGTTAAATAAAAAAAATATATAAAAAATTAAAGCTTGGTCGCAAATGGGTCTTCCAAATGGACAATGACCCCAAGCATACTTCCAAAGTTTTGGCAAAATGGCTTAAGGACAACAAAGTCAAGGTATTGGAGCAGCCTTCACAATACCCTGACCTCAATCCTACAGGACAGGGCAGAACTGAAAAAGCATGTGCAAGCAAGGAGGCCTACAAACCTGATTCAGTTACACCAGCTCTGTCAGGAGGAATGGGCCAAAATTCACCCAACTTATTGTGGAAGGCTACCTGAAATGTTTGACCCAGGTTAAAATCATTTAAAGGCAATGCTACCAAATACTAATTGAGTGTATGTAAACTTCTGACCCACTGGGAAAAGCTGAAATAAATCATTCTCTCTACTATTATTCTGACATTTCACATTCTTAAAATAAAGTGGTGATCCTAACTGACCTAAGACAGGGAATTTTTACTAGGATTAAATGTCAGGAATTGTGAAAAACTGAGTTTAAATGTATTTGGCTAAGGTGTATTTAAACTTCCGACTTCAACTGTAAGTTATAGTAGCCCAATTACAATAGTAGGCCCATTCCATAGCCTATGTAGGATGAATCTTAATGTTGTGCCTTTCATGACTACACAGACAACAATGTGTTCTTTGTGTAGTTGTAACCCCTTGGGAGTCACAGATCATCTGACAAAAGAAGTAAGGAAGATCATTGAATTGAATGACTTTCTAAAAATGATTTGGTTTGGTGAAAGTGTAGGATATGTGGCCATCTATAGCACCAATGACGTTTGGAAAATCTGCAGGATGAATTAGGCTATTTATCATTTTTATCATGTTGTCGAGGTTTATTAATTTGAGATTAACAAGGCATCGCTGGCAGTCAACTGAGCCACAGCCTACTGTACCTGCAATTCTGTAAAATTCCTCAATGATTATATGGACAGCTTGATGGCCAGGGAATGCAACAAAGTCATAAAAAAACTTCCAGTTGCAAAAAAGGGTTACATTTGCTGTGTGGGTAAATTCTGATATAAAATGATTTATTCAAGGTCCAATAATTAGTTCCCTTTGTAAAGCATGGCGAACAATGCAGGCTCCGATGTCAAGTGGATTTTCCAAGAAGGGACAGGCTGTAGTGGCAGAAAATAATCTGATTGGTGGAAAAGTCCTGTATTTATTTAAATCAAATCCAATTTTATTTGTCACATGCGCCGAAAACAACAGGTGTAGACCTTACAGTGAAATGCTTACTTACAAGCCCGTAACCAACAATGCAGGTTTAAGAAAAAGTAAGTTAAGTAAAAAATTAAAGGAACAAATAATTAAAGAGCAGCAGTAGCAAGGTTATATACAGGGGGTTCCAGTTAGTTGAGGTCATTTGAGGTAATATGTACATGTAGGTAGAGTTAAAGTGACTGGGCTTAGATAATAAACAGAGTAGCAGCAGTGTAAAGGGGAGGGGGGCATACATACATACATACATACATACATACATACATACATACATTTTTCTCATTTTGTCCGTCATAGTTGAAGTGTACCTATGATGAAAATTACAGGCCTCTCTCATCTTTTTAAGTGGGAGAACTTGCACAATTGGTGGCTGACTAAATACTTTTTTGCCCCACTGTACATACATACATACATAATGATCAATTTGATGTTATTTTAATGGACAAAAATGTGCTTTTCTTTTAAAAACAAGGACATTTCTAAGTGACACCAAAAGTTTGGGGTCACTTTGAAATGTCCTTGTTTTTGAAAAAATAACCACATTTTTGTCCATTAAAATAACATCAAATTGATCAGAAATACAGTGTAGACATTGTTAATGTTGTAAATGACTATTGTTGCTGGAAATGGCTGATTTTGAATGGAATATCTACATAGGTGTACAGAGGCCCATTATCAGCAATCAAATCACATTTTATTTGTCACATACACATGGTTAGCAGATGTTAATGCAAGTGTAGCGAAATGCTTGTGCTTCTAGTTCCGACAATGCAGTAATAACCAACAAGTAATCTAGCTAACAATTCCAAAACTACTACCTTATAGACACAAGTGTAAGGTGATAAAGAATATGTACATAAAGATATATGAATGAGTGATGGTACAGAGCGGCATAGGCAAGATACAGTAGATGGTATTGAGTGCAGTATATACATATGAGATGAGTATGTAAACAAAGTGGCATAGTTAAAGTGGCTAGTGATACATGTATTACATAAAGATGCAGTAGATGATATAGAGTACAGTATATACATATACATATGAGATGAATAATGTAGGGTATGTAAACATTATATTAGGTAGCATTGTTTAAAGTGGCTAGTGATATATTTTACATCATTTCCCATCAATTCCCATTATTAAAGTGGCTGGAGTTGAGTCAGTGTCAGTGTGTTGGCAGCAGCCACTCAATGTTAGTGGTGGCTGTTTAACAGTCTGATGTCCTTGAGATAGAAGCTGTTTTTCAGTCTCTCGGTCCCAGCTTTGATGCACCTGTACTGACCTCGCCTTCTGGATGATAGCGGGGTGAACAGGCAGTGGCTCGTGTGGTTGTTGTCCTTGATGATCTTTATGGCCTTCCTGTGACATCGGGTGGTGTAGGTGTCCTGGAGGGCAGGTAGTTTGCCCCCGGTGATGCGTTGTGCAGACCTCACTACCCTCTGGAGAGCCTTGCGGTTGTGGGCGGAGCAGTTGCCATACCAGGTGGTGATACAGCCCGACAGGATGCTCTCGATTGTGCATCTGTAGAAGTTTGTGAGTGCTTTTGGTGACAAGCCGAATTTCTTCAGCCTCCTGAGGTGCTGCTGCGCCTTCTTCACGATGCTGTCTGTGTGGGTGGACCAATTCAGTTTGTCTGTGATGTGTATGCCGAGGAACTTAAAACTTACTACCCTCTCCACTACTGTTCCATCAATGTGGATAGGGGGGTGTTCCCTCTGCTGTTTCCTGAAGTCCACAATCATCTCCTTAGTTTTGTTGACGTTGAGTGTGAGGTTATTTTCCTGACACCACACTCCGAGGGCCCTCACCTCCTCCCTGTAGGCCGTCTCGTCGTTGTTGGTAATCAAGCCTACCACTGTTGTGTCGCCCGCAAACTTGATGATTGAGTTGGAGGCGTGCGTGGCCACGCAGTCGTGGGTGAACAGGGAGTACAGGAGAGGGCTCAGAACGCACCCTTGTGGGGCCCCAGTGTTGAGGATCAGCAGGGTGGAAATGTTGTTGCCTATCCTCACCACCTGGGGGCGGCCCGTCAGGAAGTCCAGGACCCAGTTGCACAGGGCGGGGTCGAGACCCAGGGTCTTGAGCTTGATGACGAGCTTGGAGGGCACTATGGTGTTAAATGCCGAGCTGTAGTTGATGAACAGCATTCTCACATAGGTATTCCTCTTGTCCAGATGGGTTAGGGCAGTGTGCAGTGTGGTTGAGATTGCATCTTCTGTGGACCTATTTGGGCGGTAAGCAAATTGGAGTGGGTCTAGGGTGTCAGGTAGGGTGGAGGTGATATGGTCCTTGACTAGTCTCTCAAAGCACTTCATGATGACGGAAGTGAGTGCTACGGGGTGGTAGTCGTTTAGCTCAGTTACCTTAGCTTTCTTGGGAACAGGAACAATGGTGGCCCTCTTGAAGCATGTGGGAACAACCGACTGGGATAGGGATTGATTGAATATGTCTGTAAACACACCAGCCAGCTGGTCTGCGCATGCTCTGAGGACGCGGCTGGGGATGCCGTCTGGGCCTGCAGCCTTGCGAGGGTTGACACGTTTAAATGTTTTCCTCACGTCGGCTGCGGTGAAGGAGAGTCCGCGTGTTTTAGTTGTGGGCCGTGTCAGTGGCACTGTATTGTCCTCAAAGCGGGCAAAAAAGTTATTCAGTCTGCCTGGGAGCAAGACATCCTGGTCCGTGATGGGGCCATCACTCCTGTGTTCCAGTGGCACATTGTGTTAACTAAACCAAGTTTATAATTTTAAAAGGATAATTGATCATTAGAAAACCCTTTTGAAATTATGTTAGCACAGCTGAAAACTGTTGTTCTGATTAAAGAAGCAATAAAACTGGCCTTCTTTAGACTAGTTGAGTATGTGAAGCATCAGCATTTGTGGGTTCGATAACAGGCTCAAAATGGCCAGAAACAAAGAACTTTCTTCTGAAACTTGTCAGTCTATTCTTGTTCTGAGAAATGAAGGCTATTCCATGTGAAAAATTGCCAAGAATCTGAAGATGTCGTACCACACTGTATACTACTCCCTTCAAAGAACAGGTCAAACTGGCTCTATCCAGATTAGAAAGAGGAGTGGGAGGCCCCGGTGCACAACTGAGCAAGAGGACAAATACATTAGATTGTCTAGTTTAAGAAACAGATTCCTCACAAGTCCTCAACTGGCAGCTTCATTAAATAGTACCCACAAAACACCAGTCTCAATGTCAACAGTGAGGAGGCGACTCCGGGATGCTGGCCTTCTAGGCAGAGTTGCAAAGAAAAAGCCATATCTCAGACTGGCCAATAAAAATAAAAGATTTAGATGGGCAAAAGAATGCAGACACTGGTCAGAGGAACTCTGCCTAGAAGTCACATCTTCACTGTTGACATTGAGACTGGTGTTTTGAGTACTATTTAATGATGTTTGCACACGTTCTGGTTTGACAGATCTCGCCGAATCAATTATGCTGCTATCTGGAATACCCCTCAGGTCAGATCCCAGGCTCCCACTGACTGTTATGATTATTTATTTTCAAGTTAATGGCAATTTTCTATTTAGCACCATCTGTTGAGTACCTGATAGAGCAGACCCCCCCCCCCCCCCCCCCTACTCTGCTGCTGGCATGGTAGTAGTTAACTGGAAAGCTGGTTTTAAATAATATGTTTTTGTAAGAGTAAAATGTACACAGATTTACAGCACTTTCATTATAATTTTATGCATAATCCAAGAATTGTATAATATAGAATATTTGATTTATACAACTAATATTATTTTTATTCTATTACCAATCACAACTGTGGCACCACCCCTAATGGACAGGTTACGATTCTCTAAGAAAATATATGCTGAAATTTGTCATGCATGTCAGTGCTGTTTTTAAAAAAATAAAAGTTAATTGTTTATCACATGTGAATAGTCCTGGAGTGTCCTTTTTCGAATGTTAATGTTTACATACTGTTTTACTAATATGTGTATATACTGTATTCTTGTCAATGCTACTCCGACATTGCTCGCCCTAATAATTATATATTTCTTAATTACATTATTTTACTTTGTGTATTGTTGTGAATTGTTAGATACTACTGCACTGTTGGAGCTAGAAACATAAGCATTTTGCTACACCCGCAGTAACATCTGCTAAATAGGTGTATGTGGCCAATAAAATTTTATTTTATTTGATGAAAGACCTGACTTCATCCAGTTTCTGGAAAGGTGGATTGGCAGTATAGGCACATGCATATTGTCAACATTTGCATATTTTCTTACATTATTGAATTTTTGAATTTTTATACAAAACAAATATTATATTTGTGTCTAAATTCAACTGGTTAATTTTGATTTAGATATAAAGAGAAAAAAACATAGTAGGGTGTGGTGCCTGGTGTTGTATACTATTCATGGGAATATATTTGTAAATACACTGCTCAAAAAAATAAAGGGAACACTAAAATAACACATCCTATATCTGAATGAATGAAATATTCTTATTAAATATTTGTTTCTTTACATAGTTGAATGTGCTGACAACAAAATCACACAAAAATTATCAATGGAAATCAAATTTATCAACCCATGGAGGTCTGGATTTGGAGTCACACTCAAAATTAAAGTGGAAAACCACACTACAGGCTGATCCAACTTTGATGTAATGTCCTTAAAACAAGTCAAAATTAGGCTCAGTAGTGTGTGTGGCCTCCACGTGCCTGTATGACCTCCCTACATCGCCTGAGCATGCTCCTGATGAGGTGGTGGATGGTCTCCTGAGGGATCTCCTCCCAGACCTGGACTAAAGCATCCACCAACTTCTGGACAGTCTGTTGGTGGATGGAGCGAGACATGATGTCCCAGATGCTCAATTGGATTCAGGTCTGGGGAACGGGCGGGCCAGTCCATAGCATCAATGCCTTCCTCTTGTAGGAACTGCTGACACACTCCAGCCACATGAGGTCTAGCATTGTCTTGCATTAGGAGGAACCCAGGGCCAACCGCACCAGCATATGGTCTCACAAGGGGTCTGAGGATCTCATCTCGGTACCTAATGGCAGTCAGGCTACCTCTGGCGAGCACATGGAGGCCCCCCAAAGAAATGCCACCCCACACCATGATTGACCCACCGCCAAACCGGTCATGCTGGAGGATGTTGCAGGCAGCAGAACGTTCTCCACGGCTCAGTGTGAACCTGCTTTCATCTGTGAAGAGCACAGGGCGCCAGTGGCAAATTGCCAATCTTGGTGTTCTCTGGCAAATGCCAAACATCCTGCACGGTGTTGGGCTGTAAGCTCAACCCCCACCTGTGGACGTCGGGCCCTCATTACCACCCTCATGGAGTCTGTTTCTGACCGTTTGAGCAGACACATGCACATTTGTGGCCTGCTGGAGGTCATTTTGCAGGGCTCTGGCAGTGCTCCTCCTGCTCCTCCTTGCACAAAGGCGGAGGTAGCGGTCCTGCTGCTGGGTTGTTGCCCTCCTACGGCCTCCTCCACGTCTCCTGATGTACTGGCCTGTCTCCTGGTAGTGCCTCCATGCTCTGGACACTACGCTGACAGACACAGCAAACCTTGCCACAGCTCGCATTGATGTCCCATCCTGGATGAGCTGCACTACCTGAGCCACTTGTGTGGGTTGTAGACTCCGTCTCATGCTACCACTAGAGTGAAAGCACCGCCAGCATTCAAAAGTGACCAAAACATCAGCCAGGAAGCATAGGAACTGAGAAGTGGTCTGTGGTTATCACCTGCAGAACCACTCCTTTATTGGGGGTGTCTTGCTAATTGCCTATAATTTCCACCTGTTGTCTATACCATTTGCATAACAGCATGTGAAATTTATTGTCAATCAGTGTTGCTTCCTAAGTGGACAGTTTGATTTCACAGAAGTGTGATTGACTTGGAGTTACATTGTGTTGTTTAAGTGTTCCCTTTATTTTTTGAGCAGTGTAGTTTGTTTTTTCTTTATAAAGGGGTACTTCAGGATTCTGGCATGCTAGTAGATACCTCTAGACTTCATTGCGCTAACGCCAGTTAGCATTGGCTCATGAAACTGCAGTGCCTTCAGAAAGTATTCACACTGCTTTACTTTTTCCCCATTTTGTTGTGATATGAAGTGGGATTAAATTGTACATTTTTGTCAATGATCTTCACAAAATACTCTGTCAAAGTGGATTTAAAAATAAATAAAAACTTTTGTAAAAACAATCATGAAAAACAAAACACTATTTTCATTACATAAGTATTCAACCCCCTTAGCTAATACACCCAGTCTTTCTGGTAAATTCTCTAAGAGCGTTCCACACCTGGATTGTGCAACATTTGTCCATTTAATCTTTTAAAAAGTATTTAAGCTCTGTCAAATTGGATGTTGATCATTGCTAGACAGCCATTTTCAGGTCATAGATTTTTAAGCAGATTTACAGTGCATTCGGAAAGTATTCAGACCCCTTGACTTTTTCCACATTTTGATACATTTTGTTATGTTCCAGCCTTATTCTAAAATGGATTAAATAGTTTTTTCCCCACTCATCAATCTACAGACAATACCCCATAATGACATAGCAAAAATAGGTTTTTAGAAATTGTAGCAAATTTATGAAAAAAAAACACAATTATATCACTATTAAGTATTCAGACACTTTACTCAGTACTTTGTTGAAGCACCTTTGGCAGCGATTACAGGCTTGAGTCTTCTTGTGTATGATACTACAAGCTTGGCACACATTTTATTTGCAGAGTTTCTCCCATGCTGCCACAACCATTTCTCCCATTCTCCCGTCTGAATACTACACCATAGTACCCTCCAAACTCGTCATTAATTTTGAGACCCTGGGTCTCGATCCCGCCCTGTGCAACTGTGTCCTGGACTTCCTGACGTGCGGCCCCCAGGTGGTAAGGATAGGAAACATCTCCACCCCGCTGATCCTCAACACTGGGGCACCACAAGGGTGCTTTCTCAGCCCTCTCCTGTACTCCCTGTTCCCCAATGACTGTGTAGCCATGCATACCTCCAACTCAATCATCAAGTTTGCAGACGACACTACAGTGGTAGGCTTGATTACCAACAACGACGAGACGGCCTACAGGGAGGAGGTGAGGGCACTCGGAGTGTGGTGTCAGGAAAATAACCTCACACTCAACGTCAACAAAACTAAGGAGATGATCATGGACTTCAGGAAACAGCAGAGGGAGCAGCCCCCTATCCACATTGACGGGACAGTCGTGGAGAAGGTGGAAAGTTCCAAAAGCGTACACATCACGGACAAACTGAAATGGTCCACCCACACATACAGCTTTGGTGAAGAAGGCGCATCAGCGCCTCTTCAACCTCAGGAGGCTGAAGAAATTTGGCTTGTCACCAAAAACACTCACAAACTTTTACAGATGCACAATCGAGAGCATCCTGTCGGGCTGTATCACCGCCTGGTACGGCAACTGCTCCACCCACAACCATAAGGCTTTCCAGAGGGTAGTGAGGTCTGCACAACGCATCACCGGGGGCAAACTACCTTCCCTCCAGGACACCTACACCACCCGATGTCACAGGAAGGCCATAAAGATCATCAAGGACAGCAACCACCCGAGCCACTGCCGGTTCACACCGCTATCATCCAGAAGGCGAGGTCAGTACAGGTGCATCAAAGCTTGGACCGAGAGACTGAAAAACAGCTTCTATCTCAAGGCCATCAGACTGTTAAACAGCCATTACTAACATTGAGTGGCTGCTGCCAACATACTAACTTAAATCTCGAGCCACTTTAACAATTAAGAAAATTGGATGGAATAAATGTTTCACTAGCCACTTTAAACAATGCCACTTTATATAATGTTTTACATACCCTACATTACTCATCTCATATGTGTATATACTGTACTCTAAACCATCTACTGCATCTTGCCTATGCCGTTCGGCCATCGCTCATCCATATATTTTCATGTACATATTCTTATTCATTCCTTTACACTTGTGTGTAAAAGGTAGTTGTTGTGAAATTGTTGGATTACTTGTCAGATATTACTGCATGGTCGGAACTAGAAGCACAAGCATTTCGCTACACTCGCATTAACATCTGCTAACCATGTGTATGTGACAAATTAAATTTAGATTTGATTCGTCTCTGCAGATCCTCTCAAACTCTGTCAGGTTGGATGGGGAGCGTCGCTGCACGGCGCCTCCAGAGATGTTTAATCGGGTTCAAGTCCAGGCTCTGGCTGGGCCACTCAAGGATATTCAGATACTTGTCCCAAAGCCACTCCCGCGTTGTCTTTGCTGTGTGCTTAGGGTTGTTGTCCAGTTACAAGGTGAACCTTCGCCCCAGTCTGAGGTCCTGAGCGCTCTGGAGCAGGTTTTCATCAAGGATCTCTCTATAATGAATGGACCGTTCATTTTTTTCCTCGATCCTGACTAGTCTCCCAGTCCCTGCCGCTGCAAAACATCCTCACAGTATGATGCTGCCACCACCATGCTTCACTGTAGGGATGGTGCCAGGTTTCCTCCAGATGTGATGCTTGGCGTTCAGGCCAACGAGTTCAATCTATTATTGCACAGAGAGTCCATGCAACTTATTATGTGACTTGTTAAGCAAATGTTTACTCCTGAACTTATTTAGGCGTGCCATAACAAAGGGGTTGGATAGTTTCAGCATTTCATATTTTATTAATTTGTGAAAATGTTGAACAACATTTCCACTTTCACATTATGGGGTATTGTGTGTAGGCCAGTGACAAAAAATCTTATTTTGATCCATTTTTAATTCAGTCCAACACAAATGTTTTGGGAAAAAGTCAAGGGGTGTGAATACTTTCTGAAGGCACTGTACCTCTAGCTTCTTTCATACTGGACACAGAGACATACAAATGGTATCCACAAGTTCATCAGACTGGGGAAGTAGATGAATGGCCTCATTGCCAAAATCCTGAAGTAATCCATTTAAGTTGCCTCTAAGAGCTGATCCAAGGTCAGTTTTAGGGTTTAACCCCTAACAGCTGAGATTAAAATTATGTCTGGGTTTGCTGAACCCACATCAGGGTTTAGAATTTTGTTGTTGTTATTGCAATCCATAAAAGTAGGGAGTCAAAGTAAAAGGGAATGATCTGTGCTTCCTTGCCAGGATTAACAACCCAGTTTAGGTTAATTACACAGAGGGGCCTACCACGCCATCAAGTTTAAAGTTTTATTAGTCATATAAAACTCATCGACGGGGCTGTAGTGGAACAGGTTGAGAGCTTCAAGTTCCTTGGTGTCCACATCACCAACAAACTATCATGGTCCAAGCACACCAAGACAGTCGTGAAGAGGGCACGACAAAGCCTATTCCCCCTTGCGAGACTGAACAGATTTGGCATGGGTCCTCAGATCCTCAAAAGGTTCTACAGCTGGACCATCGAGAGCATCCTGTCTGGTTGAATCACTGCCTGGTATGATAACTGCTCGGCCACCGACCGCAAGGCACTACAGAGGGTAGCGCGTATGGCCCAGTACATCACTGGAGCCAAGCTTCCTGTCATCCAGGACCTCTATACCAGGTGGTGTCAGAGGAAGGCCCTAAAAATGGTCAGACTCCAGCCACCCTAGTCATAGACTGTTCTCTCTGCTACTGCACGGCAAGCGGTACCGGAGCGCCAAGTCTAGGTCCAAGAGGCTTCTTAAAAGCTTCTACCTCCAAGCCATAAGACTCCTGATCAGCTAATCAAATGGCTACCCAGACCCCTCTATATTCTGCTGCTACTCTTTATAATCTATACATAGTCACTTTAACTCTACCTACATGTACATATTACCGTAATTACCTCGACTAACCGTGCCCCCGCACATTGACTCTGTACCGGTAGCCCCTGTATATAGCCTCGCTTGTTATTTTACTGTTAATTTGTTACTTTTATTTTCTATTTTTTTACTTAACACATCTTTTTTATTTATTTATTTATTAACTTCTTAAAGCATTGTTGGTTGAGGGCTTGTAAGTAAGCATTTCACTGTTGTATTCGGCGCATGTGACAAATAACATTTGATTTGATATGTACAGGATACACATGGTATACACCGTCCAACTAAATGCTTACTTGCATGTTCCTTCTCGACAATACAACAACAATAAGAAAAGTTAAGAATACAAACATAATGTAAATGGTTCAATAGAATACAATATCTTATTTTTTAGCATAAGTATAATACAGGAAGGCACAATTGTTTTTTTTAAATGATATTGCCACAAGACCCCATACAAAACCTTGAGATGTCATAGCACAGTATTTGGCTTGAAACCTTGACTTGAAATCAAGGTGCACGTTCAAGCAACAAGGGCAGGAAAACTGACTACATTTGTGTGTCAGGAAAATTGGCATTAAGCAGATGATACACGCACAAAAGCTAGCGGCTGGTATCAACGTCAAAGAAGATAAATAAAGTCTCTGACAGTGCAGGGAGTGTGAACTGTGAAGCCTCGCAGAAGATAAATTCAAGAGGGATGCTGGCAGCCGAGCACTTTCTGCGGTTGCCGCTCAAGATTTAGTTTATGCTCGTATTCTTTTCTTTATTTCTTATTGTTGCATTGTTGAGAAGGAACCTGCAAGGAAGCATTTGGTTGGAAGATGTATACCATGTGTATCCTGTACAAACGACTAATAAAACTTGAAGAGAAAGTACTTCAGATGAGATGCAATTGTCTAGAGGACTTTAGATTATCCTGCGCTGGCCAGATATTCACCAGAAGTACAGTAGCTGCAGTCTTTACGCGATAGGGCTGATTTATGTTGTACTGTAGTTATGATGGCTGCCTTTGTATTGCATACCTCTGATACAGAACACACCTACGAAGTCATTTATGGTGTTTTATTTTCTGACGTAAATCCATGTAATGATGACGTCTTAATTTTCACAAAAGAGGCTTCTTACTACTCTGTAGGCCTACACCTTTTCTAGTTGGTTGTCCTTTCCAGATTTGTCCGTTCTCGTCTGTCAAGAGTTTTACAGATTTTGCACATATTCATTCAGTTTGCTGTCACACTCACAGTGACCAGACTGGACACACACCTTGCACTTGCTGTGACAGACTCATAGACTCAGACCTAGCAAGAGGACTGCACACACACCTCTTTGATGCACTTAGTCCCCCTTTGTCTGGAGCAATTAATCATACAGAGGGGGTTGATAAACAAACTAGGTTCATTATAACCAAACATGGACTAATGTGGAAAACTCCATAACATAAGACTGCCCTGGTTACCATTGACTAACAGTAATGGAAGACAAACAGGCCTTTATAGAAAAATGGATGGTGTGTGTTCTGTCTGGTCCCCTGATTTTAATATCTAGCCTCCCATGTTCTCTTCTGTATCAGCTCCAGCCAAGCCTACAGACCTCCCCACACTCTGTCCCACTCAGACTGTTTCCACGCTGCAGCTGAGTGACAGATCGATGAGCACATGTTTGGGTGTGTTTTCATGCTTTAATGAGGCTGTTTGATGAGGGCCTAAGGGGTCTATAATGGGTTGGGTCTGACCCAGGGGAGGGGGCACAATCTGACACACTTTGACACACTCCAGGACACCCCCAGTCCACTCCTGATAAGGGTCACTTAAGTGTCAAATTCTTATTTTAGAATTTAGCTGTCCCTCTGGTCTGTGTTGTATTATATGTACCCGTAGCCTACCGATATTATGTTTTTTGTATCCTGCCCAGATGCAGTGGATAGGAATGAGCTCGATAGTGAACTGCCAGAGAACAAACACACCATACTTTAAACATTACAGGAGAGTTGGCTACAGTTTATTTCCAAAAAGAAAACTTATTTTGTACGCCCTATCCACAGAATCGGTTAGAGATGTTCTTGCAGGGCCACAAAGCTGTTGGGAGGCCAATTAAACCAAACATTCCCTGC
The DNA here is from genome assembly GCF_034236695.1 of Oncorhynchus nerka. Classification (NCBI taxonomy): domain Eukaryota; kingdom Metazoa; phylum Chordata; class Actinopteri; order Salmoniformes; family Salmonidae; genus Oncorhynchus; species Oncorhynchus nerka. Next base: position 19,551,257 of record NC_088420.1, read on the forward strand.
TGAACTTTTTAACGACCCAGCTCATTAGAAGTGAGATCTCGCTCCTTATCCCCCAATCACCTGCACAGAGGTAGATGTGATCCATTGGGAGATTGTTGTCAATGAAAATGTCTAACCTGGGCGATCAAACACTGTCATTTAACACTCAAATAAAATGTTATTGATCACATGCGCCAATTACAAAAGGGGTAGACTTTACAGTGAAATGCTTACTTATGAGCCCATTCCCATCCGTACAGAGTTAAAAAGTAAAACAAATATTTGCTAAAGGAAAAAGTAACACACTAAAAACAATAACGAGGCTATGTACAAGAAGTACCAGTACCACGTCAATGTGCAGGGGTACGAGATAATTAAAGGTAATACATTATATACATGTGTGTATTTGTATTTATTAAGGATCCCCATTGGCTGCTGTCTTCCTGGGGTCCAGCACATCAAGGCAGTCATATACAATACAAAATATTGAATCACATATTTCATAACACTGTTCACAACACATTAAGTGTGTTCCCTCAGACCACTACTCTACTACCGCATATCTACAGTACAACACAAAATCCATGTCTGTGTGTGTAGATTGCGTGTGTTAGCATGTGTGTGTTTCTCTTCACAGCACCCACTGTTCCATAAAGTGTATTTTTATCTGTTTTTTCGATCTGATTCTGTTTGTGGCACCTAAACACGACTGGACAGTAGTCCAGGTGAGACAAAACTATGGCCTGTAGGACCTGCCTTGTTGATGGTGTTGTTAAGAAGGCAGAGCAGCGCTTTATTATGGACAGACTTCTCCCCATGTTGTTGCATCAAAATGTTTTGACCATTACAGTTACAGTTACCATTACTCAATTTCCACATTATTATATCTTGAAAGCTATTAGCTCTTGATCTTCAAGAATAGGACTTGGAAATATGGAAGTATAGGTTTGCCAAATTGTTTTACCTGATCATAACCGCAAAACTAAGGACTTATTAGCAAGCCCTACTTTGTTGTTTATGAGTTTGTTGTCATGGAACACTGATTGGGCTCATTGATTCAAGTTGAAAAGTATATGCTGCCCTCATGGATTGGCATGCTTTGCACACTACTGAAAAGTGCTATTTACATGTGAAAAATTTGACAAATGCTGCATTTGCTATAGACCCATTGTTTACCTTTTAGTAAAGTGAGTAAGTGACACTTGATATATTGCTACTATGCAGCTGTTTAAAGGGAAAATCCACAGATGAAACAATAACAAAACGGTTGCCCTGCCACTGTTTTGGTAAAAAGCTGAGGGATGGACCTGGAGAAATGTAACCACTCTCAGATAAATAATCAGAGCTATGGATGCAAGGACTGACCATCCATGATATCACAATTATTGTTTTAACCATGTTATGAGGCTATACAGAGTTTGTTTACATTTACAATGTTTACAAACATTGGAGGAAAACAAGCTTATATTTTGGGTTCTCATGGAGTCTGACAGATGAACTAAGTTCATTAGAGTTACCAGCCTCAGAAATTGCATACCAAACAAATGCTTCACAGAGTTCAAGTAACAGACACATCTCAACATCAACTGTTCAGAGGAGACTGCGTAAATCAGGCCTTCATGGTCGAATTGCAGCAAAGAAACCACTACTAAAGAACAGCAATAAGGCGGCGCTCCAAGTAGCCGGGGACTTTAATGCAGGGAAACTTAAATCTGTTTTACCAAATTTCTATCAGCATATTAAATGGGCAACCAGAGGAAAATAAACTCTGGACCACTTTGCAGATGCAAAGCTACAGAACTGTTTTGCTAGCACAGACTGGAATATGTTCCGGGATTCCTTTGATGGCATTGAGAAGTACATTCATCAATAAGTGCATCAATGACGTTGTCCCCACAGTGACCGTACGTACATACCCCAACCAGAAGCCATGGATTACAGGCAACATCCGCACTGAGCTAAAGGCTAGAGCTGCCGCTTTTAAGGAGCAGGACTCTAACCCGGAAGCTTATAAGAAATGATGCTATGCCCTACAACGAACCATCAAACAGGCAAAGCATCAATACAGGACCAAGATTCGAATCGTACTACACCGGCTTCGATGCTCGTCGGATGTGGCAGGGCTTGCAAACCATTACAAACTACAAAGGGAAGCACAGCCGAGAGCTGCCCAGTGACACGAGCCTACCATACATGCTAAACTACTTCTATGCTCGCTTCGAGGCAAATAACACTGAAACATGCATGAGAGCACCAGCTTGTTCTGGAAGACTGTGTGATCACGCTCTCTGCAGCTGATGTGAGTAAGACCTTTGAACAGGTCAACATTCACAAGGCCGCAGGGCCAGACAGATTGCCTGGATGTGTACTGCAAGCATGCGCTGACCAACAGCAAAATCACTGACATTTTCAACCTGTCCCTGTCCGAGTCTGTAATACCAACATGTTTTAAGCAGACCACCATAGTCCCTGTGCCCAAGAACACTAAGGTAACCTGTCTACCGACCTGTAGCACTCACGTCTGTAGCCATGAAGTGCTTTGAAAGGCTGGTCATGGCTCACGTCAACACCATTATCCCAGAAACCCTCAACCCATTCCAATTTGCATACCACCCCAATAGGTCCACAGATGATGCAATCTCTATTGCACTCCACACTGCCCTTTCACACCTGGACAAAAGGAACACCTATGTGAGAATTCTATTAATTGACTACCGCCACACTGATCCTCTACACAGGGGCCGCTCAGGGGTGTGTGCTCAGTCCCCTCCTGTACTCCCTGTTCACTCATGACTGCACAGCCAGGCACGACACCATCAAGTTTGCCGATGACACAACAGTGGTAGGCCTGATCACCGACAATGACGGGTGGTGCCAGGACAACAACCTCTCCCTCAACGTGATCAAGACAAAGGAGATGATTGTGGACTACAGGAAAAAGAGGACTGAGCACTCCCCATTCTCATTAACGGGGCTGCAGTGGAGCAAGTTGAGATCTTCCAGTTCCTTGGTGTCCAGATCACCAACAAACTAACATAGTCCAAGCACACCAAGACAGTCGTGAAGAAGGCACGACAAAACCTATTCCCCCTCAGGAGAATGAAAATTTGCCATGGGTCCTCATCCTCAAAAGGTTCTACAGCTGCACCATCTAGAGCACTGGTTGCATCACTGCCTGGTATGGCAAATGCTCTGCCTCCTACCACAGGGAACTACAGAGGGTAGCGCGTATGTCCCAGTACATCCCTGGGGCCAAGCTTCCTGCCATCCAGGACCAGGTGGTGTCAGAGGAAGTCCCTGAAAATTGTGAGACTCCAGACACCCTAGTCATAGACTGTTCTCTCTGCTACTGCACGGCAAGCGGTACCGGAGTGCCAAGTCTAGGTCCAAGAGGCTTCTAAACAGCTTCTACCCCCAAGCCATAAGACTCCTAAACACCTAATCAAATGGCTACCCAGACTATTTGCATTGCCCCCCCCCCTCTTTTACACTGCTGCTACTCTCTGTTGTTATCATCTATGCATAGTCACTTTAATAACTCTACCTACATGTACATATTACCTCTCCTAACCGGCGCCCCCACACATTGACTCTGTACCGGTATCCCCCTGTATATACTCACAATTGTTATTTTACTGCTGCTCTTTAATTACTTGTTTCTTTTATTTATTATTCTTATCTGTATTTTTTTTAACTGCATTGTTGGTTAGGGGCTCATTGTACAACACCTGTTGTATTCGGTGCTTGTGACTAATACAATTTGATTTGAAGAAGAAGAGACTTACTTGAGCCAAGAAACACGAGCAATGGACATTAGACTGGTGGAAATCTCTCCTTTGGTCTGATGAGTCCAAATTTGAGATTTTTGTTTCCAACCACTGTGTCTTTGTGAGCGCAGTGTAGGTGAACGGATGATCTCCGCATGTGTGGTTCCCACCGTGAAGCATGGGGGTGTAGGGGTGCTTTGCTGGTGACACTGTCAGTGATTTATGTTGTATTTCAAGGAACACTTAACCAGCATGGCTACCACAGAATTCTGCAGTGATATGCAATCCTATCTGGTTTGAGCTTAGTGGGACTTTAATTTTGTTTTTCAACAGGACAATGACCCAAAACACCTCCAGGCAGTGTAAGGGCTATTTGACCAAGAAGGATAGTGATGGAGTGCTGCATCAGATGACCTGGCTTCCACAATCACCTGACCTCAGCCCAATTGAGATGGTTTGGGATGAGTTGGACCGCAGAATGAAGGAAAAGCAGCCAACAAGTGCTCAGCATATGTGGGAACTCCTTCATGACTGTTGGAAAAGCATTCCAGGTGAAGCTGGTGGAGAGATTGCCAAGTGTGAGCAAAGCTGTCATCGAGGCAAAGGGTGGCTACTTTGAAGAATCTAAAATCTAAAATATATTTAGATTTGTTTAACACTTTCTTTTGTTTGGTACATGATTCCATATGTGTTATTTCATAGTTGTGATGTCTTCACGATTATTCAACAATGTAGAAATTAGCTTTAAAAAAAATCCCTTGAATGAGTAGGTATGTCCAAACCTTTTACTGGTACTGTGTGTGTATATATATATTGATCGATAGATAGATCATTTATAAGTCCAAAAATGGATGTAGCAACTTCTGCTATCAAATGTGTGTGAGTTTGAGAATGTGTCCATTAGGCCTATGGATTTATTACATTTTTTATCAGCAAGAATTAAAAGCCCCACTTTTATTCCATAGTCTGGTATCCACACTATACAGCTGTTAGAGTGCATTTTTCACTGGCTGTCCACTAGTTTCAAAAACAATGATTGATAGGTAGCTTAAACTTCTTGAATTCAACCATTATTGGGTTTAAATACACATTTAGATTTGTGAACAGCCATCCACAACAACCACAAATAGCTTAATAAGAGCGCAGCAGTGTGAGTCATATTAATGCGCTATGTAGATATCAATAATAAGTGATATCCGTATCACCGTAGACTACACCACTGCTGTCATCTGTACCTCCCAGCGTTTATTCAAGTTGGATAATCTTTGAATCCTGACTGCAGTCTCACAATTGTGAGACAGCTTGGACTGTAGCCTACATAAACCGATTTGATTTGATTTGATTGGATTGATTTGATTTCTTGCTCTTTTTCCGCGATCCATCGAACCCATTTGGTGTGTCATCATAGTGTCTGATTTGTGGTCAGACTCAGGTAGAACAAATTTAACCCTGCACCTTTTTTCAATGCTGATTTGAATGTCATTGAGAAAACACAAACATCCTTTCTGAATTTAAATGTAATCCTCGAAGTAATCATTTTTAAAAGTATCTCTAATCTGATTACAATATTTTTGCTGGTAACAGATTACAGTTACTGTTTTTTGGGTAATCCCTTACATGTAATTCATTAAACCCTGGGTTTAGTGTAGGGGTAAAAGTGACTAGGAAATCAGAATATATATATAATAAACAGAGTAGCAGCAATGTGTGTGTGTTGGAGTGTCAGTGTAGTGTGTGAGTGTGTGTGTAGAGTATAGTGAGTGTACATATAGCCAGTGCAAGAGAGTCAGTTCAAAACCATTTAAGATAAAGAAATAAATAATGAAGGGTGTCAATGTAAATAGTCCAGGTAGCAATTTGATTAACTGTTCAGCAGGCTTATGGCTTGGGGTTGCTGTTCAGGTGCCTTTTGGTCCCAGACAAGGCGCTCCGGTACTGCTTAACGTGCGGTAGCAGAGAGAACGGTCTATGACTTGGGTGGCTGGAGTCTTTGACCTTTGACTCTAGCCACCTGTAAGGTGTGTAGTATTTAGGAAAAAGGTGAGGTCAGGGAGTAGGTTGTCTTGTTGTTGAGACAGAGGTTTTGTATCGTACAAGGCTCAGGGGCATTAGCCTTTGTCAGCCCAATCCAGGGTGGATGATGATTACTGTGGCATTTTATTGAGAATCTGCAGCTACTGTAGCGTGAGAACGATCAGAGCCAACATGCCTGAGTTTGCCTGTCCTATGAAACTAAACTACTGGGTTTGCAGGCTTTTATTCCAGCCCCGGCCTGTCTGTGGCACAATGTAAAAAAAAGTCTGTCTCAATTACAGTCTCATCTATAGTACAGCAAATGTGTTATGTACACATGTTGGTGGACTGGCTTTGTGCAAGAGTGACATTGCGTATGTTGTGGGTAGAGGTTTCCTGAGAAATAAGCCACTTTTTTGTATTTCCTAACTACAGGGCTTGAAAACCTCCTGATGTTTTCATCGCTGTTTTTATCCCTGGGTGCAGACTCTACGTATGCTTTTCATGTGTGTGTTTGTGTGTGTGTTGTCTCTCTCTGTCTCTCTCTCTCTCTCTGTCTCTGTCTCTGTGTGTGTGTTGTCTCTCTCTGTCTCTCTCTCTCTCTCTGTCTCTGTGTGTGTGTTGTCTCTGTGTGCACCTAGAAACTCCACCTGAGTACATATGAGTGCACCCTCACCCCCTGCTACCCCTTATTCGTGGAATCCAACAATGCACCATGTCATTACTTAGCTGTAGGGGGAAGGAAGCCACATTGGGAGGCATGTCTATCCCACATGTCGGCCTTAACTAGGCTAGGGCTGCCAGGAGAGAGTGCGAGATAGAGAGCGACCTGGAGTTTTACTGGAGTTTTCTATTCACTATAAACATTTTCTCCATGCGGTAGGTGTGCAAGTTATGCTTTTGACCATTTTGCAACCATCTCCAACTTTACCATCTGCTTCTGGCATACTCAATGAAGTCTTGGATTTTCCTTTCCTCAGAAGATGCCAACGCTGCCGCAGTTTCTTGAATCGAATTCCTTCTTTACTGAAAGGTTTTGTTTTCAGTCTCTTTCACTTTTACTGTTGATATCCTCCTGAAAAGCTGAAAACGGTTGTGGGGACTTGTATGGGCCTTGGTTGCAGCCCCCACAGCTAGCACCTCTGGGGACAGAGGAAGCTCTCCCACACTGCGGAGAGAGGTCAACGCTTGCTCTGCCCTCCTCACTCGTTCCTCATTCCCTTCTCTTTCTCACATTGCTGAAGGTTACTGGATCATGGAGGATTTCCCCTTTCTGTAGAGACAGATGGAAAGACAGAGAGGGAATGTGAGAGACTTTCTTTTAAGAGCTGACATTTTTATCTTTCAAGGACTTTCTACAGCAGTTCTATTTAAGAATCCGTCTCTGGAGTTTGGACAACAGAAGAGACAACCTCAAAATGGAATGCTAATACAGCTATTCAAGAAGGCTATCTGGGGCACTGACTGAAGACCGCTGGTCTTGTTGAGACTTGCGTAGCCTACAGCACTTGGGACTCCTTTATTTTCTGCTTCTCCCCAGCCTCTCCCCTTCTCATGACCTACAGTTACCCCAGTATCCTGGTGCGTCAGAAGGGCTTGCGTCCTTTCTTCCCCTCCACCTGGCTCTCGCTGCCCAAAGGGCAGCACACCTGTGATCGGGGGGCTGGTCCGGGGACACCCACCTACCCACCCACCGCTCACTGGGTCTTCCCAGGCAGTAGCAGCATGTGGTGGCTACAGCCCTGGCAGGAGAGCCCTTCGGAGAGGATGAGCTCCATCTGAGCTCCACCTCGTCTCACAGCTGTTGTGGGTGTGTGGAGCCTCTCTTTTTGTTGTCAGCCCAGCAAGTCATACTGTAGCAGCCAGAAGCTTTGACCCACAATGAACAAAGATCACCGATTTCCAAGGAAAGGGAGCCTGTTTGGCTGTGGCCCAAGCAGCCACGGTCGGAGACACTCCTGCTTAGGGTATGTATGTAGGACTGGATCTTGTATGGGGTACGTGATTATCTTGAGTCTTTTTTACGTTTTTATATGGCCTTTGTTTTTTGCACTCAATCCAAGCAGTTGTGGTTTCAGACTAAACATTTTTTTTTTTGTTATTGTCATATACAGCAGGTTAGGTGCAGCGAAATGTGTTTGTGTCCTGGTTCATGTACAACATGACTGCACAGCAGTACAATTACTTTACAGAAGTTTATCCAACAGCTTTTAGTTTGAGGAAGCAAATTAGTTTTTCAAACAGGCACACTTTTGCCCAGTGGACTTCCTGTTTTGGGGGGTTAAATGGAGCAACTGCATTTATTGTAACATGTTCAGTTTCAGAAATGACTGTTTTCTTATTTGTTTTTTGTTTTGCAATTTTTCTCAATCGCGTACAAGCATTTTTTTGGAACAATTTTGTTGATTTTCAAAACATAGCTCACAAGATATAGAACTCTGTGGCCTTTTGCAAAACAGTAAATGTTTTTCTCAAAACATAAATACAAGAAAACATAACAGTTGAAGTCGGAAGTTTACATATACTTACTTAGGTTGGAGTCATTAAAACTCGTTTTTCAACCACTCCACAAATTTCTTGTTCACAAACTATAGTTTTGGCAAGTCGTTTAGGCCATCTACTTAGTGCATGACACAAGTCATTTTTCAAACAATTGTTTACAGAAAGATTATTTCACTTATTTCACTGTATCACAATTCCAGTGAGTCAGAAGTTTACATACACTGAGTTGACTGTGCCTTTACACAGCTTGGACATTTTCAGAGAATGATGTCATGGCTTTAGAAGCTTCTGATAGGCTTATTGAAATTATTTGAGTCAATTGGAGGTGTACCTGTGCCTACCTTCAAACTCAGTGCCTCTTTGCTTGACATTATGGGCAAATCAAAAATATTCAGCCAACAACTCAGAAAAACATTTTTGTAAACCTCCACAAGTCTGGTTCATCCTTGGGAGCAATTTCCAAATGACTGAAGGTACCACGTTCATCAGTACAAACAATAGTACGCAAGTATAAACACCATGGGACCACACAGCCGTCATATCGCTCAGGAAGGAGACTCGTTCTGTTCTGTCTCCTAGAGATGAACATACTTTGGTGCGAAAAGTGCAAATCAATCCCAGAACAACAGCAAAGGAACTTGTGAAGATGCTGGAGGAAACAAGTACAAAGTATCTATATCCACAGTAAAACGAGTCCTATATCGACATAACCTGAAAGGTCACTCAGCAGGGAAGAAGCCACTGCTCCAAAACATTTTACATTTACATTTAAGTCATTTAGCAGACGCTCTTATCCAGAGCGACTTACAAATTGGTGCTTTCACCTTATGACATCCAAAACCTTATGACATCCAAAACCGGCATAAAAAAGCCAGACTACGGTTTGCAACTGGGGACAAAGATCGTACTTTTTGTAGAAATGTCTTCTGGTCTGATGAAACAAAAATAGAACTGTTTGGCCATAATGCCCATCGTTATGTTTGGAGGAATAAGGGGAGGCTTGCAAACCGAAAAACACATCCCAACAGTGAAGCACGGGGGTGGCAGCATCATGCTGTGGGGGTGCTTTGCTGCAGGAGGGACTGGTGCACTTCACAAAATAGATGGCATTTTGAGAAAGGGAAATTATGTGGATATATTGAAGCAACATCTCAAGACATCAGTCAGGAAGTTAAAGCTTGGTCGCAAATGGGTCTTCCAAATGGACAATGACCCCAAGCATACTTCCAAAGTTGTGGCAAAGTGGCTTAAGAACAACAAAGTCAAGGTATTGGAGTGGCCATCACAAAGCCCTGACCTCAATCCTATAGAACATTTGTGGGCAGAACTAAAAACCGTGTGCGAGCAAGGAGGCCCAGAAACCTGACTCAGTTACACCAGCTTTGTCAGGAGGGATGGGACAGAATTCACCCAACTTATTGTGGGAAGCTTGTTGAAGGCTACCCGAAACGTTTGACCCAAGTTAAACAATTTAAAGGCAGTGCTACCAAATACTAATTGAGTGCATGTAAACTTCTGACCCACTGGGAATGTGATGAAAGAAATAAAAGCTGAAATAAATAATTCCCTCTACTATTATTCTGACATTTCACATTCTTAAAATAAAGTGGTGATCCTAACTGACCTAAGACAGATAATTTTTACTAGGATCAAATGTCAGGAATTGTGAAAAACTCAGTTTAAATGTATTTGACTAAGGTGTATGTAAACTTCTCACTTCATCTGTAAATACATAAATGCCTTCTCAAAACTAAAAATTCCCAGTAGATCAATATATTTTCTTTGCAGTTACTAAATCGTGATTGTCAGTATTAGAAGTACTGTCCAAAGGTGCAGCATTATGGGCAATTACTCTCCTTTTATGCACCAAACAATTACATACACCAAATATTATAATAACATATATTTAAAAAAGGTAGGCTGCGTTCATTCATCAGTATCATCACAATCCAATTCCATGCTGTATTCAATACAAAGGTTTTCTCAATGTTTTCTCGACTTTCCATTGGTGAAGTAACACAATCCACAATATAAATAAGGGACGGTGAATAAAAAGGAGGAACAAAACTGATATCAGTCCAAAGCAAAGCTGTATTAGGTCACAATGTTGAAGATGATGACTTAGAGGTAACACAACTTTATTCTCTGCATATCTGCAATATTGTACAAAATCATGAGAATAGACCGTCCCTGTTGCCTTGATCTTTCCATATGTTGTACATGGTATGACACTGCTGGGGTGCATTAGGTTTTACTGAGTGACAGAAACAGTGAAATCAATTGTACACTTCTCTTCTGATGAAAAACAACAGTGAATTTTCTATTCACTGATAATACTTGTATTTAAGGTTATGCAAAAGGTGGTCTAAGATATGCACGTCCAGTATTAAGGCAATAAAATGGTCAGAAGTTCTGTAAATGTATTCAAGCGTTTGATCATTGCTGTTCTGCTATAGATACGTTTCAACACAGATCCAAAAATTGCTTGTACACAATTAAGAAACTGTGCTACACAGAAAAGTGTTGTGTGGATGGTGTTGCAGTGTGAACAGACTGGGCTGTGTGTGGACTGGAGATCAGATGTGTCTGTCTGTGTGAGCTTGTCTGTGAATGCATGGTGTATGTCATGTTTTTTGTTTAAATACCTGTCTGGGTAAAAGTTTGCGTGTGTGTGCACGCGTACTTGTGTGTGCACGCGTACTTGTGTAAGTGCGCGCACTGGTGTGTGTGTGTGTGTGTGTGTGTGTGTGTACTCTGCCTGCTCTGTATACTGTGCTGTCTGTGGGAAAGGAGAATAGGATCGATAACACCACCCCTGTCTGCTGATGTCACAACTGGGAGGGGGTGGAGGGAGTCACTCTAGTGGAACACTGTGTGGGTGTGTGATTTGTGTGTGGGTCCGAGTGAGTGTGTGAATAGCCACATGATAGTCCTATAGAGCCACCCTCCACACTGGTTTATATTCGTATACTGTGTGTGCTTTCACCCAACTGGGATGGGTGGCACAATGTGGGATTAGCTTCTCCAGGTTAACAGTTGGCCGGGGTCACCAGTGACTCACCCATTGATCAGAGACCCCACCACCACGAGGCCTGACTAGATTAGTCTGCCCTCGAGTTCAGATGGGCAGTTTTTTGGGATTGGTGTGGCTCAGTTGGTAGAGCACGGTGCTTGCAATGCCAGGGATGTGGGTTGATTCTCATGGGGGACCAGCAAGAAAATATATCCACTCACTATTGTAAGTCACTCTGGATGAGAGCGTCTGCTAAATGACTCAAATATAACATTTCTTGCTTTGTAAATACTGTGTCTCTATAGTGAAAATCTGGCCACACATTTATTCTTTCCTCTTTATGCTTCGTCTGATCTGCTGACTTCTGCCACACTGAGAGGTACACAAAGAAAGTCAGTCAGAAGTTACTGGGCACTCGAGTCTCCAGACTGAGATTACTGTTAGACAAGGGAATTGTCATATCTCGATCAAGCCAGGCATGTTTCTAACAGCCACTTCAAATCTAGTGTGCCACAAAGAGAGAGAATGTAAGGCTGTGACGATAACATTATCGCAATATTTTTTCCATGGCAAAAATGAAATCTCGAAGCAGACCAAATTCAACCTACTGTATGTAAAATATCGTGTGCTATAGCTCGGAAAATAAATATATTTGACTCTGGATTATAACATAATTATGTTTTTTTGCAACAGTATGGCTGTTCTTCTAAAGAAGTTAAATTTGTTTTGTGTTTTGTTTCCTTGCCTCAATACTAATGAGTATCGCGATACTGGTTTCGCCCCAGCCCTAGTATAATGTAGCAAAACACCTTTGAAACGCCACATTAAAACTCTGTATTCTTATTGGACGAGTTCCTGTTGGTGCCTCCTGAATAAGACACAAGCAGCCCAAAGAACTGGAATGATAAGCATGGCAACAATAACACAACAGCTCTGGTCTGTCCCTCTAAAATAAAGCCCCCGAGCCTGGAATAGTTCCCAGACCCCGCCAGGGCGGCTGCAACAGTGGCTCATGTGCGTCACTACTCCAGCTCCATGTTTTCAGCATGACTGCCCTTCCCCATCACCCTCTTCCCAAAATCCTATTAATTCCTTCATGCCCGGCTGTAGGAGATTCAGTCATTTGGGACTAATTTGTGTTCTGCTGCGTGCTGTATCTGTCCCTTGTAGTAGCTGGTCATACATCCTTAATGTAACCACATCTCAAGGCCTTCCAATTGAAGGACTGGGCTTGATATCTGGCAAAAGGGTGACTCTTACATATTGCTCTTATTATTTTGTATATTATATTAATCTTTAGTTTTCATGTTTCAGAAGGGGAACGAATAGTGAGTCAGGAGGAGGTTATGAGATGGTTGGTGTGGATTGAATATGGTTTTGGTTTAGTATCGCGGTATGAAGTGACATCTACTGGATAAAGCCTCTTGGTTCACGTTTCACATTAACAAATTTGTTCAGTCAATTCCAAGGAGGTTTTGAGATGTTTTGAATCAAATCAAATCAAATTTTATTTGTCACATACACATGGTTAGCAGATGTTAATGCGAGTGTAGCGAAATGCTTGTGCTTCTAGTTCCGACAATGCAGTAATAACCAACAAGTAATCTAACTAACAATTCCTAAACTACTGTCTTATACACAGTGTAAGGGGATAAAGAATATGTACATAAGGATATATGAATGAGTGATGGTACAGAGCAGCATAGGCAAGATACAGTAGATGGTATCGAGTACAGTATATACATATGAGATGAGTATGTAGACAAAGTAAACAAAGTGGCATAGTTAAAGTGGCTAGTGATACATGTATTACATAAGGATGCAGTCGATGATGTAGAGTACAGTATATACGTATGCATATGAGATGAATAATGTAGGGTAAGTAACATTATATAAGGTAGCATTGTTTAAAGTGGCTAGTGATATATTTACATCATTTCCCATCAATTCCCATTATTAAAGTGGCTGGAGTTGAGTCAGTGTCAGTGTGTTGGCAGCAGCCACTCAATGTTAGTGGTGGCTGTTTAACAGTCTGATGGCCTTGAGATAGAAGCTGTTTTTCAGTCTCTCGGTCCCAGCTTTGATGCACCTGTACTGACCTCGCCTTCTGGATGATAGCGGGGTGAACAGGCAGTGGCTCGGGTGGTTGATGTCCTTGATTATCTTTATGGCCTTCCTGTAACATTGGGTGGTGTAGGTGTCCCGGAGGGCAGGTAGTTTGCCCCCGGTGATGCGTTGTGCAGACCTCACTACCCTCTGGAGAGCCTTACGGTTGAGGGCGGAGCAGTTGCCGTACCAGGCGGTGATACAGCCCGCCAGGATGCTCTCGAATGTGCATCTGTAGAAGTTTGTGAGTGCTTTTGGTGACAAGCCGAATTTCTTCAGCCTCCTGAGGTTGAAGAGGCGCTGCTGCGCCTTCTTCACGATGCTGTCTGTGTGAGTGGACCAATTCAGTTTGTCTGTGATGTGTATGCCGAGGAACTTAAAACTTGCTACCCTCTCCACTACTGTTCCATCGATGTGGATAGGGGGGTGTTCCCTCTGCTGTTTCCTGAAGTCCACAATCATCTCCTTAGTTTTGTTGACGTTGAGTGTGAGGTTATTTTCCTGACACCACACTCCGAGGGCCCTCACCTCCTCCCTGTAGGCCGTCTCGTCGTTGTTGGTAATCAAGCCTCAAAGGCAGAATCTCAGGGGAATACCATCAATTCAACTGAGTGTTTACATTTGCCACTCTGCTATAGATCTGTAACATATACTTGTGTATGGAAAGAGTCATTAGGTTTTTAGACGACATGTATGGTTTTAAAACTTTTGCCGTCGGCTACTCAACAGAAATGGTTTTGGAAACATTTACAGTTTCTTACGTTTGGGGAACTAACAAATAGTGGATTAACTTTATCTTTACTCTCTAAAATGAACCACATCTCTGAGAATGATAATATGCTTTTCTCACAACATAATTGAAATAGTTTACACATTTCCTATTTAGGTGCAATGTTAGAATTATGAATTGATCGCAATGTGAGGGTGTTAGAAAGTCAGTGATGCAGTACCAAATAGAGCTGTGTTCACCATCAGTGGAAGAAGATAAGTGCAAATGATAAGCCTTTAATAATTTGTCTTTGTCATAAAACATTTCAAACTTGACACTCCAGCCAGGCCCCAGAGGGGGACAGTGCTGCGGGGAACACTCTGCTCTGGATATGGTTGCTCATGGGGGAGGGGAATGCAGCATGGTACTGAGGCACATTCTTAGTGCCTAAGCCACCCAGCCCGCCGTCTTTTTCATGACCCAGCACGTTTGTCAGGCATGTTGCGCAATGATCCGAGGGTCCGATGTACAGTATGTATGCCCTTGTCTGTCATAGATTGTCCAGATCATTAAGATGCCTTTAACAGTCCTCCTAACTGGAATATTATTACCCTCAGTGCTGTCAGGACTTCAGTGTTGGGACCAATTCCATTTGAATTCAGTCAATCCAGAGATGATTGAATTTAATTAAACCCTGTCCAGATTTGATTGTTGAGTTGAACCCTGTAGGGCTTTATGGTATTAGCTTTGAAACTTTTTTGGGGTGAGATACTCTGCTCTGCACTTGTTTTTTTTATTGTAACGTTCTCCCCCGGTCTTCCCAAGATGGCTGCTATCACCAGTGCCATTGCAGACAGGGCAATTCTACACTGAACAAAAATATAAACATCCCAAACATGCTCAATAGGTGAAATGTGTGGTGAGTATGCAGGCCATGGAAGAACTGGAACATTTTCAGCTTCCAGAAATTGTGTTGAAACATGAGGTAAACAAATTTGTGCACAACATTTAGAGAGAAATAAGCTTTTTGTGCATATGGAACATTTCTGGGGTCTTTTATTCAACTCATGAAACATGGGACCTACACTTTACATGTTGTATTTATATTTTTGTTCAGTATATTTTAATTGCAGTATGCCTGTCATTGGTGTGTGTGACAGATTCATGTTATCCTCGTTCCCAGAGAGGGTCAGAGTTCATTTACCTGGGTTGCGTTCATTAGACACTGTACGGAAAACGATAGAAAACATTTTGCATTGGAAGTTCCCAGAGAGGGTTTAGAGGTCATTTACCTGTGTTTTTTTCCCTCATTAGGCACTGAAATGAGCGTGGACATGACCAGCTAGTGTCACCCTGTCAGTTTTCTTATGTTTGATGCCTTATGGACATAACCCTGCTGCTGTGACTGAAGGGGATAAAGTAACGACTATACACTATACTCCAACTTATGTATTTTTCATTTTTTAAAAACTGTTTTCACGTTGTGTTATGTGAGTGCTCTCAGGAAGTATTTTTCTTTCTTTCTTTGACAGCATGCATCCTCTCATTGAAAAAACCCTTGTGTTTTTGAGGCGTGTGTGGGGCCTATGAATGGTACAGCCAATACGGGGTACAGGAAATGTTGTAACACCCCCACCAATCCCCTTCTCCCCCCTTATGGCCTCGTGGTCCTCCTCACCTACCTCTCTGTGGGTAACGTCCTTGATGTTCAAAAGGCTCCCCTTTACCCTTCCCCTCCCACATGTCTGCCAACACGTCGACCCGGGCTCTGTGCCATCTTCCTCAGTGGACAAATATTTACCCCTGATTTCATCAGGGACGCTCTGTGAGCTCATGGGCCGTTTCAGTCCACGGCTTCCTTAGACCTTATTGTTCTGGGCTTTGGCTCTGGGCAGAGGACTTTTGGAGATTGGCTAGTCTCGGATCAAGACATGTTGCTATGTGAGCTGTCACCTAGCAAACATGCTAAAACAGGAGTGGGCGATCTTACCCTGTGAGGGCTGATATATGGGTGCCAGCTCCAGCCAAGTAGTACCACACGCCATAATACTAATCTCAACCAATCATTGTCTTAAATTTAGGCTTTTCTTAGTAGAAACTGTTCTCAGTTTTATTATGACGCGCTACAATGTGTTACTGTCACACTCTCTTTTTCTCTCTTGCATTTGTTTCGGGAGGGGGGGGTCTAAGCAATGTCAAGTTTAACTCTTAAAATGCAGAGAGCGTTTAAAGAGTTAAACTTGGAGACACTCTGAAAGGGCAGGAGCCATGCTGCCTCTGAGACCGCCCCTGTTTTCTGACCTCACAGTTCAACTGGTCCACACACAAACACACACATGCTCAGGAAGGGATCCCTCACACAGACACACAAGACACATTATATAGCAAGACTTGCACACAAACGCACCTATTGGGTTTTCGAGAGTTTTCGAGAGTGCGTATTGCGATGGCTACAGTTGTCAGAGGGAGCTGGGACTTGGTGGTGGAAGACAGGGTTTAGAAAATGCAGAGGAGAGGAAGACATTGAGTTTCATTTTCACCTGCATCCTGATAGAAAAGGAATTCCATCTTGGAGGTTTCAGTTCTAATCACACAGAGAGCTTAACTGATGCTTCTACATTTAGTCATTTAGCAGACTTTATTATCCAGAGTGAGTACATACATTTTTCAAGCTGGTCCCACGTGGGAATCGAACCCACAACTCTGGCGTTGCAAGCCAACTGTTGAATATGCACTGGGCGACAAACTTATCAAAGAAAAGGAATTTTTTTTTCCTCCCACAACCACGTATGACGATGTCCCCCGGTAGAAATGTTTTGACTTTTTGAAAAAACACAGCAGCTTTAAAAGAGGAGGATTTTTCAATGTTTTTGACAGGAGGAATGTTGGCGGGAAATACCAAGGAGGATTTTCCTCAAAGCATTTCTCACAGATTCTCTTGCCGTTTTGGCTTTTCTTGTTGCGCCGTCTTCGGTCCTCTCTGTTTGACATATCATTCATTTGAGCGGCAATGGGAGCCAGGTGCGGCGTGAAGAAAGCAACAGGGTTGCGAGAAAGGAGAGTGGCAAGAGAACCACAGCTGTCAAAAGAGGAAGGAAACAAAGAAAAGCAGAAGTAGAAAGAGCAGAGAAAAAAAGGGGGAAGAAATATGAGTTTGCCAACAAACTGTGTACTCCTGGCCCCCTCCTCGGACTGGTCGTTCAAAGTGCGGAATGGGAATATCTGTGGATCCCCTTGCGCAGTCAACCGGCCCATTGACATTGTGCAGAAGCGCAGGCGGTAATGCACCATTTTTCCCTCTCGCCTATTTCTCACAGATGTTGCGTGTGTCATTGTCAGCACCCATACACACATTTCTGCTTATGTTTGAGGCCAGTTTCAATTTAACACTGCTCCTTCTTCCTGTCTTGGTACTGGTTTTGTGTCACCCTTGTTACCACGAGCTGTGCTGGGTCTTAGAAGTGGTGGGAAACTTATTTTAAGTTTCTCTGACGTGGTTGGTTGTTTGTCAGTGACGTTGCTATAGCCATGACTGTGACTAGACTGACTGTCAGGCTAGAATGATGTAGCCAGAGGGTTTATTTTATTGAAGAACACATGGCTTCTCAGCACAGGTGAAGTCTGGGGTCTTCTTGCATTTACACATCGGCGCACACCACACCACACTCAACAGATGGCAATACGTGAAAGGGACCATTATGTTAGCTATATAGTTTGGACCCAGGGACTTGAGTCCACAATAGTCTCAGTGCTCCAGTTAAAGAAGCAAAAAGATAATGTGGCTAATTCTGTATCTGGTATTTAAAAATGCATGACGACAAACACCTGCACTGTGGGAACAAAGTAATGTCAGCCCCAAGTGTTCAAAACTCTTCAAAGGCAACGTCTAATGAACGTTAAGTCAGACATATTGATAGGCCGGGAGTGGTGGCCTGTTGAATTGAACATATAGTATGTGCCTAATACAGTTCACACGAAAACTACAGTACTGTATAATATTTCAAATCTCCTAACTAGCCTCTCACCAGTACAGTGCTTTACATATTAATGCTTTGGGCTTAACAAAATTAAGTCATGAGTAGGAGCAGGGGAGCAGCTCTTGAGGTTTTTTGTCTGGTGAGAATGTCAGTCAGTGTGAGAGGACCACCCCCTTTCCTCTTGTTGGGTTCAGTCTCTTTCAAGTGTCCCTCGTCTCGTTTCATTTTGTCTTGTCTCGTCTTTTGTCGTCTTGTCTCGTGTCTAGCTCCACCCTGGACCTTCTCCATCTATTTTTTCAGACAAGCTCTTGATCATATTAGTTATCTCATACATTAGTATAATACAAGTATTTAATAATACTTGTTTTATTGCTGACAGTGCTATAAAGTATAAGAATATTGCATGACTGAACAATACTGAGTTATTTAGTAGATTTAACCCGGTGTGATGAGTAATGTGTGGTGATTATTAGATGCATCCCATAATGACCAGGCAGCTCAGAGCTCACATGTGATTCAGATGAAAACCATTTGACTACCTTTTCATAATGTGTTGCTTCCTGCTAGACCTCAATGACGTGGATGACCAAATGATGGACTGAAAACCATAGGATATGATAAGCATAAACAACTCTGGATATTATTAGCAGGCTGGCGTAGGTAACTGAAATTAGAAGTGAGGTGTTGTCAGTCACAAGTCCACGTGCGTTTGTGACTAGGCTCTTGTGAAATGTCCCATGTACGTGCAGCAGCTTATTCCAACGACAGTCTGAGTCACAGAGAGTACATGTGACCCGGTGAAACCGCCTCTCCTAGAAAGCTATCAGACAGACAATAATATGAGTTTGACCCATGACCCTGTGTGGTTCTACAGTAGCTTGCCCAATTTGCTCCTGGGCCCGAACCAATTTCACCATATTTGGAGATGTTGCACAAAGCCCTGCCCCCTTAGAATCTCAAAGAGCAGTTTGATCTTGTATTTCTTGTTGGTTGTGTTACATCTGTTAGAGGTTTTTTTTAAAGTAGAGGCAGAATATGCTGTATAAACAGACATTTTGTACAACCCCCAAACAAAGAAGGCATAGACCGGAAGGTGAAAACATGTAGAAATTAGTTTTGGAGAGACTGTATATTAAAGACTTGGATTCATTATTTCAATGGCGTTATTTCAATACCGTTTATCTTCTTGACTGAGGACTCTACTCAGTTCAAACTAATACATTCATTTATATAAATAAAAAAAACATTCTAATAAGATATCGAGTTTTCTTTTGTTCTCCTCTAAAATCATTATTCCCCAGTTCCTTTTTGCATAAAATAACAAAAACTGTGTTAATTGGGTAGCAAACAAAGCCCCATGCTGATGGAGTTAAAGCCTGTGAAGTGGTCTTATCTGGTGTCCATTAAGCCACTCTGTGCTAGTTGATCTGCAACGACTCGGAAACCACTGGTGACGTCAACACACAGCCGTGCTCAGGCACCTCTGCCTCTGTGGTCGATGACAGTGCGAATGTGAGAAAGTTTGTGTGTGTGTGCATATGAGAATACAACACACACTAGCTACTGCAACCCAGTCATCTGTCTCTACCCATCATCCCCAAAGATATCGAAACATGCAGCCTTTATCAGTCTCATCAAACAAACATTGTCACAGAAAAGGGACAGACACTTTTATGTTTCCTTCCTAAGAGACACCAGGAACATGTGACGAGGACGTCATCAGGCCTCAGTCCTCCTCTTATTGGCTGCAAAGTCTTGATGTGAGGAGGAAGTGGAGGAACCTGCCTCACACCAGGGCTCCATCACTTATTAATTGAAAGGCACCTATTAAAGCCATATGAGCCTTGTTAGAGGAGAGTAGCACCTCTGCTCCACTGAGCTTGTTTGTTCCACGGCGAGCCCTGCCTACCTAATTGTGGTTGTTCAATGGATGGTATACGTGGGTTGGATTCAGGGGTCGATGTCAAGGGCCAAAAAAAGACCTGGCCCTCTGGGGCCCTAATCACTCAGCTGTCAGGACACAGGGTGTGTGTGTGTGTGTGTGTGTGTGTCTATTCTGAGTACAGGGTTAAGGGGGTCTACTCATCAATGTAACTGATGGGAAAAGGGCTGCAGGTTTCTGATAGGGCTGCATTAGTTTATGACCTGAGTGCTGTAATCCATGTATCAGCCCTTAACCATTCAAATGAATGACAATCACAATCTCATCCTTGCATGGTGTGTCATTAAATTAAGAGTTTCCATGTTAGTGCTAATCAGTTCCCAACGTCCCATACCCAGCATAATCAATAGGATGAGTCCAACCTACGGATGTTAGTCACCAAAGTCCTGTTCCTATAGCTGAAACCCATTCACATCAACACCAGTCAAATCAGAAAATTGGAATATCCTATTTCCACTTGGAAAAGGTATTGAATAGAATAAAACCTTAACGTTTTATAGTCTTATTACATCGTCAACTCGTTCTACCCGAAGTGTGTTGTTTGTTTGTACAGTGGGGAGAACAAGTATTTGATACACTGACGATTTTGCAGGTTGTCCTACTTACAAAGCATGTAGAGGTCTAATTTTTATCATAGGTATACTTCAACTGTGAGAGACGGAATCTAAAACAAAAATCCAGAAAATCACATTGTATTATTTTTAAGTAATTCATTTGCATTTTATTGCATGACATAAGTATTTGATACATCCGAAAAGCAGAACTTAATATTTGGTACAGAAACCTTTGTTTGCAATTACAGAATTCATATGTTTCCTGTAGTTCTTGACCAGGTTTGCACACACTGCAGCAGGGATTTTGGCCCACTCCTCCATACAGACCTTCTCCAGATCCTTCAGGTTTCGGGGCTGTCGCTGGGCAATACGGACTTTCAGCTCCCTCCAAAGATTTTCTATTGGGTTCAGGTCTGGAGACTGGCTAGGCCACTCCAGGACCTTGAGATGCTTCTTACGGAGCCACTCCTTAGTTGCCCTGGCTGTGTGTTTCGGGTCGTTGTCATGCTGAAAGACCCAGCCACGACCCATCTTCAATGCTCTTACTGAGGGAAGGAGGTTGTTGGCCAAGATCTTGCGATACATGGCCCCATCCATCCTCCCCTCAATACGGTGAAGTCGTCCTGTCCCCTTTGCAGAAAAGCATCCCCAAAGAATGATGTTTCCACCTCCATGCTTCACGGTTGGGATGGTGTTCTTGGGGTTGTACTCATCCTTCTTCTTCCTCCAAACACGGCGAGTGGAGTTTAGACCAAAAGTATATATTTTTGTCTCATCAGACCACATGGCCTTCTCCCATTCCTCCTCTGGATCATCTAGATAGTCACTGGCAGATGTCAGACAGGCCTGGACATGTGCTGGCTTGAGCAGGGGGACCTTGCGTGCGCTGCAGGATTTTAATCCATGACGGCGTAGTGTGTTACTAATAGTTTTCTTTGAGACTGTGGTCCTAGCTCTCTTCAGGTCATTGACCAGGTCCTGCCATGTAGTTCTGGGCTGATCCCTCACCTTCCTCATGATCATTGATGCCCCACGAGGTGAGATCTTGCATGGAGCCCCAGACCGACGGTGATTGACCGTCATCTTGAACCTCTTCCATTTTCTAATAATTGCGCCAACAGTGGTTGCCTTCTCACCAATCTGCTTGCCTATTGTGCGGTAGCCCATCCCAGCCTTGTGCAGGTCTACAATTTTACCCCTGATGTCCTTACACAGCTCTCTGGTCTTGGCCATTTTGGAGAGGTTGGAGACTGTTTGATTGAGTGTGTGGACAGGTGTCTTTTATACAGGTAACGAGTTGAAACAGGTGCAGTTAATACAGGTCGGGGTGGGGCGGCAGGGTAGCCTAGTGGTTAGAGCGTTGGTCTAGTAACCGGAAGGTTGCAAGTTCAAACCCCCGAGCTGACAAGGTACAAATCTGTCGTTCTGCCCCTGAACAGGCAGTTAACCCACTGTTCCTAGGCCGTCATTGAAAATAAGAATTTGTTCTTAACTGACTTGCCTGGTTAAATAAAGGTAAAAAAAAAATAAAAAAAAAATAAAAAAAGGTAATGAGTGGAGAACAGGAGGGCTTCTTAAAGAAAAATTAACAGGTCTGTGAGAGCTGAAATTCTTACTGGTTGATAGGTGATCAAATACTTATTCATTTGCATTTTATTGCATGACATTACTAAAAAATCATGCAATGTGATTTTCTGGATTTTTGTTTTAGAGTCCGTCTCTCACAGTTGAAGTGTACCTATGATAAAAATTACAGACCTCTACATGCTTTGTAAGTAGGAAAACCTGCAAAATCGGCAGTGTATCAAATACTTGTTCTCCCCACTGTATCTGAGTGTAACTCTGGCTTGTTCGCTCTCTGGGCATTTCAGAGCGTTGTCAGGTTCTTTGTTTTGAAATTCAAACTGTTTCTTTCGCTCTCAGAGTTCAGAGCGCACACTGGACGTTCTGGTCGACGAGTAGGGTTGATCTGAGTGTTCTGACCTCACAATGACAGTCAAGCACCCAAGCTAACTGACTAATGTTGGCTAGCTTGCTAGCTATTTTCAGACTCAAATGAAAAAACATTTAGCTCTGAACAGTTAACTCGCCCGACCGGAGCTGGTTAAGTGTTTTCGTGTTATCAAGAGGGGTAATGACTAACTGTATTACTGGCAACAATTTAATTAATTTGGACGCCAAACCCACCACTGGTGTTCCTGGCCAAAGAGCTTATTTTCATGTCATCCAACAAATGTAAATGCCTTGAGTTTGCTAAACGGCATTGGCACTTGGATTGGTACCGGTGCTTTGGTCATGAAAATAAATATCTTTGGCCACGCACACCATTGGTGGGTTTGGCGTCTAAATGAGAACGGTCAACGGCATCATACATTTTACCCACTACCAGGATATTTTTGCCAAAAATTTGGTTGCCTCTGCCAGGAAGCTGAAACTTGGCCACAAGTGGTTCTTCCAGCAAGCCAATAACCCCAAGCGCACAACAAAATCCACATATAATTGGTTAAAAGAAAAATTTGACTTTTTACAACCAAATCTCTATTTTTGATGTAAATGGCATGTTATAGAATGGTCCAGACACTTTTTTTGCAATTTCACTTGTTTTTGAGAAACTTATCGCAACCATTGATTCATTTCCTCATCCTTGTTGTACAGTGCAGGGGCTCTGATGTATTGTTATTATATTTTTTACGAATGCAAACACTCTCAGTAAAGTGATGCAGGTCTTCAGATGTTGTCCATATTAAATTGTGTCATTCCAAACTATATTCGCAATGTTAAATTCCATTTTGTCGAATTCAGCAGTTTCCCCTATCCAACTGTTCCATTCTCTGTGTAGCATGCTGTTACAGGTAACTGCCATAAAAGGGAAACACCAACATAAATTGTCTTAATAGGGGTTGGGCCACCACGAGCCACCAGAACAGCTTCAATGCACCTTAGTGTAGATTCTACAAGTGTCTCGAACTTCCTGGGTGGAAGCACCTGCTTTCAATATACTTTTTGTCCCTCTTTTAGTCAAGTGTTCCTTTATTTTGGCAGTTACCTGTTGACTGGACGTAGAGATACCACTTGAGTCGCAACAAAATGGAATATAACGTTGCGGATAAAGTTTCATGTGTACAACATCTGAAGACCTGCATCATTATACTGAGAGTTTTCCATTTCTGAAAGGACATATTTGGGTGTTTTTGGAACCTTTGTTCATGTTTTTTCAGAGCCCTCATACTACACAACGAGGATGAGGAAATTAATCGCTGGTTGTGGGTACGTTAATCAAAATCTAGTGAAATCACAAAAAAAGTGTCTGGATCCTTCTATAATTAAGCAATTAGGCCAGAGGTGTGTGGTGTATATGGCCAATATACAACAGCTAAAGGGTGTTCTTATGCACGATGCAACGCAGTATATTGGCCATATATCACACACCCCTGAGGTGCCTGATTGCTATTATAAAATGATTACAGATGTAATTAGAGCTGTAAAAATAAATGTTTTCTCATCCCCATGGTATACGGTCTGATATACCACGTCTGTCAGCCAATCAGCATTCAGAGCTCAAACCACCCAGTTTATAAGAACCCATTTACATCAAAAAGAGAGATTTGGGTGTTAAAAAAACAAAAGTTCCCTTCTCCTCCAAGAATGGCTGACTATCTCTCGTAGATCCTGTTTATTATTGATTTGATGGACATTGGTTGGACTGTGAGGTACTGTAGCAGCAGTGTGATTTTCCCTTTTCTGTTGGGAAAATGCATGTTCTGGAATACCACATTTTTCATGACACTTCATTCAGTTTTATGGCTTTTTGTCTCCTCCCTAGGTCGTGGCAGAGCTGATGGTATCGTAGTAAGTAGTCATGAGTTGCAGCTTGGCAATGTGCCAGTGTGTGATGTTTGTGTCAGAGTGTTACAGCAAACAAAAGCAGATGGGTGCTACTGATCGGCGATCAACATACTTCCTCAGATGGAATGATTATTCTCGGAATAGCATGAAAATCAAGTACACCCTCTTTCTGGTTAGTTAAAATGCACTTCTTTAAAGAGCCTGTACTTGTTCGCTTCCGCTGTCAACAGGCCCTTTTTCAGGGGAATTATTTCCACTTGGAGGGAGTGAAAGTAAGGCCACGAGAGGCAGGTTCCACACTAGACCGTTAGCCAGTGTAAGATAATTGAAGTATACAGCCGTTGGGTTGTAGCCATCTCTATTGACAGGCCTGAACAGGGCCCACTACTGGCTCCACCACAGTAGCTTCTTCCTCTCCCAGTCGTCTGTTCCCCCTACACTGGCACTCTTCATGTAAACATCCTGTTTATTTTTTAAGCGGTTTTCATAGATGACATTTTTGACCTCTGATTCTTATTTGCTGGTACAGAGCAGAGGCTTAGTTTTCCCGTAGCTGTTCAGCCAGAACACGGAACAAAATAGTCAGTTGACAGTGGACAAAAGCAAATTAGACCTATCTTTTAGCTTTGCTTTGTAGATCTTTCCAAAAGTGAACCTTCTACTGACGTCTTAAAGAAGTTTATTTATGATTAATGTGCTATAATATGGGTTTTATTATCTTATTGGGTCAAGTGGTACATACATTTTTGGTTCAGCTGTGCACTAACCAACTTACGGGCTAAACATACAATGTTTTAAGCAGCTAAACGTCAAAGGCTCACATTATTTTAAACTGCTTATCTGGATAACAATGGTTATAAGATTTATATTTGCTTCACATATTATTCTTAATCCATTTGGTCAAGCCAGTTAAAAAGTCCCGAAGTAATTTTGTTCTGGTATCAGCAACATTTGTTTGTGTGTGTGCACCGTGCATGCATATGCGTGTGTCATACACACACACACACACACGAACATGTATATCTCATGAACTTCAGAACTACATGTGGTAAGCTCTCTGTATTATGTCCAGTAAATGTGTGTCTCTCTAACCCTGTTGACAGCGAGTCAAGCTGTGGTGTTTGGAGAGTCGCTCCCCACCATTAGGCCAGGGCTCAGAGAGAAATAATCAACAGACTTGGTTCTGTTGACTCCATGTTTCTTCTTATGCAATGACTTCTCCTCAAGGGCTATATTTAGAAAACATATACCCACGGCTGTATCATATGTTGCTGTACACAGAACATTTTCCCCTTTTGGTCAC
The DNA here is from genome assembly GCF_034236695.1 of Oncorhynchus nerka. Lineage (NCBI taxonomy): Eukaryota > Metazoa > Chordata > Actinopteri > Salmoniformes > Salmonidae > Oncorhynchus > Oncorhynchus nerka. The sequence goes on from NC_088420.1 coordinate 19,576,968, forward strand.
CCTGTAAGAATTTATACAGAGTGAATGTATTATGTTGTGGGATTTCATTTTGTTTGATAAATAACTTTGTATAACATGTTTGGAACCAATACCAGTATCCAGAATGACACAGATAATGCACCAGAAGCTAGCCCAGATGAGAGGCTACTGACAGTTTCTATCTAAAACAACTTTGGCTAGACTTGGTTCAAGAGCATACAGTGTAAAGAGCTCTATGTAATCTAATTTACAAAGGACAGCAAACGTTAACCATGGCATTTGTGTTGAAAAGTTCTCAATGTTTTGTCACAACCCTGAAATAACTAAGATCACCTATTCTCTTGGCAGCCTAAAGAAAGCCTGTACGGACTAGAAGGCTGGACCATATCTGTTCATACAGTAGGGTTGAATTGGACTGAATTGAATAGACAAAAGAAAATAGCACAACTGGATTAGCTGGGGTATCTATGTATCTATGCACTCGAGCAATCTCCCTCGCTTTAACAAGCTGTGAAATCTACATCATATCCCATTGCTTTCAAACCAAAGGTAATTATAGTACACTGATGCTGGTCAGCCATTTTGAAAAGGAATTTACTGGATGAAGAATAATATGTTTTCTCGATCTACATCTGACTGTATAAAGCCAGCTATGCTACAATGGAACCAAACAAAGAGTCTCAAAGTGCAAAGCTCAACCTAAATGAAGTGAATAAATTGAGTGTTTGACATTGTGTTTGATCCAGGTTTGATGGTAAGTGTTGTAATACTTTACTCTAGACTGGTACGTGGGACCTCCAAAGAATAGTCTGTTAGCTCTGATGCTTTGTCTTCATGAGTAAGCTGTGTTTAGATCTGCAGTTTCAAAGACATTCTTGTTTCTTGTTTTTGGTGGTGCATCAAATCAAATCCAAGTTTATTGGTCCCGTAAACAGATTTACAGATGTTATCACAGGTGTAGCGAAATGCTTATGTTTTTTAGCTCAAACAGTGCAGTAATAATACCATACAATACAATATAATATGCACATAATTAAATATATATATATATATGCACAGTGCATTCGCAAAGTATTCAGACCCCTTTTTTTATTAGCAAAATTGTCTGAACCTGTTTTTGCTTTGCGCTTATGGGGTATTGTGTGTAGCTTTATGAGATGAAAAAAACAATTTAATACATGTTAAAATAAGGCTGTTGCGTTTCAAAATGTGGAAAAAGTCAAGGGTCCTGAATACTTTCCAAATAGTTTTTGAAAGAAAAGCACATTTTCCATTTTAAAATGACATCAAATTGATTAGAAATACAGTGTAGACCTTGTTAATGTTGTAAATGACTATTGTAGCTGGAAACGGCTGATTTTTCTTTCTTTTTTAATTGAATATCTACATAGGCATACAGAGGCCCATTATCAGCAACCATCACTCCTGTGTTCCAATGGCATGTTGTGTTAGCTAATCCAAGTTTATCATTTTAAAAGGCTAATTGATCATTAGAAAACCCTTTTGCAATTATGTTAGCACAGCTGACAACTGTTGTCTTGATTAAAGAAGCAATAAAACTGGCCTTCTTTAGACTAGTTGAGTATCTAGAGCATCAGCATTTGTGGATTCGATTACAGGCTCAAAATGGCCAGAAACAAATAACTTTCTTCAGAAACTCGGCAGTCTATTCTTGTTCTGAGAAATTAAGGCTATTCCATGCAAGAAATTGCCAAGAAACTGGAGATCTCGTACAACGCTGTATACTACTCCCTTCACAGAACAGCGCAAACTGGCTCTAACCAGAATAGAAAGAGTGGGAGGCCCCGGTGCACAACTGAGCAAGAGGACAAGTACATTAGAGTTTGAGAAAGACGCCTCACAAGTCCTCAACTGGCAGCTTCATTAAATAGTACCCGAAAAACACCAGTTCTAACGTCAACAGTGAACAGGCGACTCCAGGATGCTGGCCTTCTAGGCAGAGTTCCTCTGTCCAGTGTCTGTGTTTTTTTGCCCATCTTAATCTTTTATTTTTATAGGCCAGTCTGAGATATGGCTTTTTCTTTGCAACTCTGCCTAGAAGGCCAACATCCCTGAGTCGCCTCTTCACTGTTGACGTTCAGAATGGTATTTTGAGGGTACTATTCAATAACGTACCAGCCCGACAGGATGCTCTCCATGATGCATCTGTAGAAGTTCGTAAGGGTCTTGGGGGCCAAGACTAATTTCTCCTGAGGTTGAAGGGACGCTGCTGCGCCTTCTTCACCATGCTGTCTGTGTGACGGGACCATTTCAGGTTGTCATTGATGTGCACTCCGAGGAACTTGATGCTTTTAACCCTCCACTGTGGCCCTGTCTGTGAGGGTGTGCTCTTACTGATGTATCCTGTAGTCCACTATCAGCTCCTTCATTTTGTTGATGTTGAGAGAGATTATTTTCTTGGCACCCCTCCGCCAGGGCTGTCACCTCCTCCTTGTAGGATGTCTCGTCATTATTGGTCATCAGGCCTACCATTGTTGACTCGTCAGAAAACTTGATGATTAAGGGAGATATGTGTGGGGCCCATGTGTTGAGGATCAGCGAGGCGGAGGTGCTGTTGTTAACCTTCACCACTTGGGTTCGGCCCATCAGGAAGTGTAGGACCCAGTTGAACAGGGAGGGGTTCAAACCCAGGCCCCTGAGTTTAGGATGAGCTTGGAGTTGAAGGCTGAGCTGTAGTCAATGAACAGGATTCTTACATAGGCATTTCTCTTGTCTCGGTGGGATAGGGCAGTGTGCAGTGCAATTGTGTCATCCGTGCATCTGTTGGGGCGGTATGCGAATTGTAGTGGGTGTAGGGTAAGGTGGAGGTGACATGGTCCTTAACTAGCTTCTGCTGCGGGTGTCAGGTCAAGCACAATGGTGTGGGGAGTACAAAACTAACATCCCCCTTCCCAAACCAGGTGACCCCTTTCCAACCAATACAGTTTACGCATCACCAGGAACACACACACCAAAAAAGGTCCAATCCTCTGTTTTCCAACATTCTCTGCTTCCAGGCCCCCGGGAACATTGCAGAGAAAAAAACACACACACACACTTTGATTGTCATAGGTCGGTGAGGCCCCTGGAGCTGGTTCTCACGCCATGCTGAAAAAAAACAGGAGGGGGAAGATATGACTTTTGACTCCAGGCGCTGTGTCATCCTTTGGAAGCCCACTCTGTTGGCAATAACATCTGTCTCTGGCACGGAACAAAAGTAAAGGTCCCTTCAGATCTCTGGGGTTCCCATGAACACCGCAGCGCTGCCCAGCTGGTGTCAATCGTAGGAGACAGGCCTCGCTCCGGACTGGGCAGGAACGAAGGGGGTCTCCAAACCCACATTTTCAGTGGCTGAGATTGGATCCATACTGACTGACAAGTTTCATCTAGTCATCTGCACATGGGTCCTGAACAATGTTCCTATCATTTTTTTGAAATTTCAGGTCTGGTGAGCTCAAATTTGAACATTGTGAAAATTCTGTGCAACTTCTGGCGTGCATTTTCTGTGAACACTGAGAATGTACCCGCTTTAACTTATAGTTTTAACAGTGGCCAAGTAAGCTACTGTGGCTATCTGATCATAATGTAGGCCTACCAGTGGCCTACCATCAAAAACTATGAAGAAAATGAATCCCATAACATTGCAGCATGGAAATAGCTGTTCTGTCATTCAGCCTACATGGAAAAAAACATGCAGGGCTTGATATTATTACATATGCGCACAAGTCACTACATGTAGCTCTCACTTTGATCTGAAAGCAAGCACATCTACTCACCACCACTCATGCTGTAAACATAGTCCAGTTCAAAATGAATGGCACAGATCCATATGACAATGGTCTATTTGCATATAGGCCTACTGCAGCTCCAGTTGGTTATGACGCGCCAGTCTGTGTAGTCAGTGTAGAGCCTGAGAAATGTCCTCTGGTGTGATGAAACAAAAATAGAACCGTTTGGCCATAATGACCATCTTTATGTTTGGAGGAAGAAGGGGGAGGTTTGCAAGCCGAAGAACACTATCCCAACCGTGAAGCATGGGGGTGGCAGAATCATGTTGTGGGGGTGCTTTGCTGCAGGAGGGACTGGTGCACTTCCCAAAATAGATGGCATCATGAGGTTGGAAAATTATGTGGATATATTGAAGCAACATCTCAAGACGTCAGTCAGGAAGTTGAAGCTTGGTCGCAAATGGGTCTTCCGAATGGACAATGACCCCGAGCATACATCCAAAGTTGTGGCAAAATGACTTAAGGACAACAAAGTCAAGGTTTTGGAGTGGCCATCACAAAGAACTGACCTCAATCCTCTGTGGGCAGAACTGAAAAAGCGTGTGCGAGCAATGGAGGCCTACAAACCTGACTCAGTTACACCAGCTCTGTCAGGAGGAATGGGCCAAAATTCACCCAACTTATTGTGGGACGCTTGTGCAAGACTACCCGAAACGTTTGACCCAAGTTAAACAATTTAAAGGCAATGCTACCAAATTTGAATTGAGTGTATGTAAACTTCTGAGCCACTGGGAATGTGATGAAAGAAATAAAAGCTGAAATAAATAATAATCTCTGCTATTATTCTGACATTTCACATTCTTAAAATGAAGTGGTGATCCTAACTGACCTAAGACCGATCATTTTTACTAGGATCAAATGTCAGGAATTGTGAAAAATTGAGTTAAAATGTATTTGGCTAAGGTGTATGTCAACTTCCGACTTCAACTGTATTTTAAACAGTGGTCACATTGCTCTGTGCTCTCTGTATAGAGACACTGGTAACACTGACTGGCACAGTAATCTGTTATTTCTGTCCCCAATAGATTGTGCTACCGGACACTCGGAAGCCCATTCCGTTTCCAGTAGAAGTAACTAACCATATGAATACCACTGATATGAACACTTGTCTACCCACTCAGTCTGATAAACCCAGGTATTTCCTGGTGTCATTTCTTGAGCTTAGCACCTGTTTATTTTCAGCCTATTTTCTTGGAAAAATATGCAACTTTGTTCACCACACTGTATTGTTTATGGAAGTGGGAACGTTGTTGCGAGGTTCCAGAGACGAGAAGCTGTCTGCAACTAGAAAGGAGTTTAGCCACAGTCCATTAGTACACTCTGACCTCGCCAAGCTTCAGGCTCTGGTAATTTACTCAAACATTAACATGTCATTTGAATGACGTGCGTTTCAGTTTTAATAGGTGACTTTTGTTTCGCTTGTGAGCTGTTTTCGGGGTTATTTCTGTTTTTTTTTCAATGATGAGTGAGAGGCATGTTTATCAGTTAAAAAACAGTATTTCCCACAGACATACCCAGATGATGAGACTGCAGTGGCATGACATTAGAGTAGTCTGGTTCCCCACACTGCATGTTGTGTCTGTGCAGTCCTTTACAGTACATCTATAGGGCACCGTGAGTATTTTATCACAATTGAGCTTTTTAACTTTTTAATATTTTATTTTTCTCGCCAAAAGAGTACAACTAAATGCTGTTTGATGTTGTCAAACAGCAGCCTGCCCTGCATGAATATTTACACTATTAATGGTAAGAAACCATCTCGGCAGTGTGGTGGTGGAGTGGGGGGGGGGGGTTCTCTCTTCTCTCCATCTTGCGGTCTACTCATAGGCCAATGTAGCACATGGGGATTTGTGAAACACTCCTCAGCCTGAAGTGTGGCCACATACGCAGCTTAATGGCGCCGAATGGTAAGACACTTCAGTAGGGCGGTCACATGTCCAAGCAAGGCCAAGTTCCTGGGTTCGAGCCTCGGTGTGAGCTGAATCAGGAGGAAGTGGTACTCGCTAAGCAAGCAGCGTGATGTCCTTTGCACCGGCAGTACCTACCTATTTACTGGATAGAGCTATTTATAGCTGCTGACTCCATTGTCCTCGTGATCGATGCCATCCCACCATCAGAGCCGGCCCAAATCGTTCAGTGGGGACGCATCATCGAAAATGATGGAAGGCGTGAGAATAAGGGAGGTAGGGGAGGTGGGGTCATAAGGGAGGGAGGAGAGGTGGGGTCATAAGGGAGGGAGGCGAGGCAGTAAGGAGAGGTGGATCAATAAGGGATGAGGGGAGGAGAAGTGGGGTAATAAGGCAAGCACTGACACTTTATACGGCTGCCCCTCCCCCTGGAGCTTTCCCCACCAATCAGGTGGAGCTTGTTAAAGCGCTGCATTGAGCCTTCCAAATGCAAACCTATCTTTCTATCTCTCAGGGTCGTTCCACCAATTCGGTGTCTTGTGAGATATGTAACTTAGTCCCTCAAAATGTTTTGATTTCAACATTCTATCATAAAGAGCACATGTTCAACTTCATAAAAACATATTCTCCCATCTCAAGAGGTTGAATACAAAAATTACTCTGCTAAGTGCCAAATCAAGTTGACTGTGACAGGGTTGAGGATTTCATCTTAAATCAGCCATAGATCCCCTTGTGACAGGGGGAATGAAAGCTTGTTGTGTGCAACAGGGAGGGGAAATTGAATGCAGGCTTCACAAAATAAATTAAATTGTTAAAACATTTCTAGCCTGTCTATCTATTGTTAACAGGGTTGACGTTGTGGTGGCAGAATTTGGGGTGAGCTGTTGTGATTTCTCAAGGAATATGTTCTTTGTTGGACTGTGATGTTATGCCTTTCATAGACTCCTGGTATGTCTGCACTCTAATACAAGGCCATTGTGTTCCGGAACTGTTGCTTGTATAAAATATCTGTTGTGTAACAGTATGATTGTATTATCAGCTCCCACTATATAAGGGACATGGAACCATTTACTCTTGGAGTTGTTCCCTGTGAAATCAGAGGTAGATCTCCCCTGCAGCTGCTTAATTAACAATATTTCTATTATACAATTAAATAGTCTATGCCTTAATCTTTGGATCGAATTTTCCACAACAGCGTGTTCTGCTCGACCCGCTCAGTTTTCCCAACAAAACACCAGAAAATGCCCAAAAAGAGTAGAACCAGCTCACCTGCTTTTACACTATGATTTGAATATTAAATGTTCAATATTTATTTAAAAATATATATTTTAAAATGAATAGTTTCACCGTATTAAAACAGGAGTTCACATAACAGGGTTGAGCTTGAAATGAATCATTAATCACATTAAATAAATCATCTTCAGAAATTACTTTTTGAAAGCATCAAAATAGCAAGGGCTTTACAATGATGGTAAAAACCTGGAGACATTTAGGTGTTAAGCGAGTTAAAATCTTCCTAGAAGTCCCAGAGGGTGCACGGAGGGACATGTCAAAATGCACAATTTTGGCACTTTAGCAAGTCTTTATTCACATTAACAAAATCTGATTTGTAGAATTCTCCATATTAAATGGCACATAATTAAATATAACAGGGTTTTAAAATTCAATATTGGTGCACAATTTCTACTTACAATATCAAAGGGACACGAAAGGCACTCATTTTGTGGAACAACCCACCTTTCTTTCTCTCCCTTTTCGGTCCTCACATGAATCAGGGGGCTTCATTGAGAATTGATTACTTAACATTCATTTATCAGTTACTGCTATTGCTGGACTGCCAAATCCAGATAAAAATACACACTGCACAGCTAATTCCAGTACAGTAGGCTATGCAGGAGTCACAAGCCAAAATGGAGAAAAAAATAATCAATTAAATAATTAATTCTGTCATTGCTTCTGATCACTGATGTCAATCACTTCCCTAGTATGATGCAGGCTGGTTTTTAAATGTTCATTTACGCAAAATACTGAGCATCATTGTCCTGTATTTAGTACAAAGAATGCATACAACACCCCATACACACAGTCCCATATCTGACTGCTTTTGTGAGAGGAGTCTGTGAGTGAAATGCACATCCAGAGATGCTTGTTGCAGGTGCCCCGGAGACATGCAATAATAGTTCAACTGAAAGTAACTCTGACAAACTACACAGTGCTTTGCAAAGAATCATGTGTTGGTCAATAGCATGAGAATATGTGCAATTTTTTAATATTTATTTTCTTACATTTTAATTGTTTGACAGTTATTGCTATTAACATTTTGCCGCATCCGCTATATCAAATCAAATCAAATCTAAGTTTATTTGCCACGTTCGCCAAATACAACAGTGAAATGCAGATAGCCCAGTTAGCCAATGTGCGGGAGCACTGGTTGGTCGGGCCAATTGAGGTAGTATGCACATGAATGTATGGTTAAAGTGACTATGCATATAAGATAAACAGAGAGTAGCAGTGGCATAAAGAGGGGTTGGGGGGGGGGCACAATGCAAATAGTCCGGGTAACCATTTGGTTACCTGTTCAGGAGTCTTATGGCTTGGGGGTAAAAACTGTTGAGAAGCCTTTTTGTCCTAGACTTTGCACTCCGGTACCTCTTGCCATGCGGTAGTAGAGAGAACGGTCTATGACTGGGGTGGCTGTGGTCTTTGACAATTTTCAGGGCCTTCCTCTGACACCGCCTGGTGTAGAGGTCCTTGATGGGAGGCAGCTTTGCCCCAGTGATGCTGGGCCATACGCACTACCCTCTGAAGTGCCTTGCGGTCGGAGGCCGAGCAATTGCCGTACCAGGCAGTGATGCAACCTGTCAGGATGCTCTCGATGTTGCAGCTGTAGAACCTTTTGAGGATCTCAGGACCCATGCCAAATCTTTTTAGTTTCCTGAGGGGGAATAGGCTTTGTCGTGCCCTCTTCACGACTGTCTTGGTGTGTTTGGACCATTCTAGTTTGAACAGCTGCTAAACTGTGTACACCACCAATAAACATTGATTTGAGTTGAACTTGAAGTAAAGTGAAAGGGTATGTACCGTATGGGGTGAGGGCCTCAGCCTAATGTAATTATATGAGACTCCAGCCAGGGGGCATGCAGTATATTTTGGGCTATGTATAGCCCTCTCACATGTCCCCCATCAATGATAGAGGGCTATTCTTAGAACCACTCTCTCCAACTCCACCTCAGCCCGACCTTGCAGCTGTTGCTCATTTACTGTGGCATCGCCCTGGAACAACTCTCTTCTGGAGTTGATCAGACATAGTCACATTACTAGTAAGCCTAAAGGAGGAGGGTAATGTACTATTAGAACTTCTGCTGTATGTGTAAAGTCACTGCTCTATCAACTATACTTTGCTGGTGCAAAGTCCGATACGTAAAATGTATGCATAGATGACTATAAGTCGCTTTGGATAAAATTGTCTGCTAAATGGTATTTAATATTATTAACACTCCCTGTTCTTGACACATACTGTTGTGTATCCGACTTCCCACCAGAGACTGGGGTTCTATTCCCACGTCCAGCTTTCCCGTTGTTTCTCGCACTTGCCTTTCTCCACCTCTGATCTCCTAACTTAGTCTTAATACATTCTTAAAATATGAAAAGGAAAGTGGAATTCCACTCATCCATCAAACAGACCTCAATGTATTTTCTAGCTGTTCACATTCTGCGTTTTCTGTGTTACGCAAAGAAACTACACATCACACCAAGACACGGGAATCCTTGCAGCGTTCTTGGCAGCCTCCTGGGCCTGACGTGCCTCTGGAAACAGGTTCCCCAAGTCAGCATTATTATGAGATTGGATGGCTATGGATTGATCACCCTGATATTTTTAGGTCAGGGTCTGGCTGCAGGGGTGGATAGGTGCCATAGGCATGCCTGAAAGAGGGAGAGGAAGAACGCACTGATGATGTACAGTTCCTGTCAAAAGTTTGGACACCTACTCATTCAAGGGTTTTTATTTATTTTTACTATTTTCTACATTGTAGAATAATAGTGAAGACATCAAAACTATGAAATAACATATATGGAATCATGCAGTAACAAAAAAAGTGTTTTTGTGCAAAGCCGTCATCTAGGCAAAGGGTGGCTACTTTGAAAAATCTCAAATATAAAATATTTTTTATTTGTGTAACACTTTTTTGGTTACTACATGATTCCATATGTGTTATTTTATAGTTGTCTTCACTATTATTCTCCAATATAGAAAATGGTAAAAATAAAGAAAAACCCTTGAATGAGTAGGTGTGTCCAAACATTTGACTGGTACTGTATGTTGTGAAGTCAGTGCTGACGCTAGTGTGATTTGAGTAATGGGTGTTTGGGGTGGCAGATCACTAAGTCAGCTCATTTTTTATACTCAATATACTGTGTATTAGCAATGATGCTGGCAGTGATTGGTCAATGTTTTTTTTATGATTTCTGATTCACAAATCTTGTCAGACTTCCATGACTTCAGGCGCCGACAGAGATGGCCGCCTCGCTTCGCGTTCCTAGGAAACTATGCAGTTTTTTGTTTTTTTTACGTGTTATTTCTTACATTAGTACCCCAGGTCATCTTAGGGTTCATTACATACAGTCGAGAAGAACTACTGAATATAAGATCAGCGTCAACTCACCATCAGTACGACCAAGAATATGTTTTCCGCGACGCGGATCCTGTGTTCTGCCTTACAAACAGGACAACGGAATGGATCGCATGCAGCGACCCAAGAAAACGACTCCGAAAAAGAGGGAAACGAGGCGGTCTTCTGGTCAGACTCCGAAAAAGGGCACATCGCGCACCACTCCCCAGCATTCTTCTTTCCAATGTCCAGTCTCTTGACAACAAGGTTGACGAAATCCGAGCAAGGGTAGCATTCCAGAGGGACATCAGAGACTGCAACGTTCTCTGCTTCACGGAAACATGGCTCACTGGAGAGACGCTATCCGATGCGGTGCAGCCAACGGGTTTCTCCACGCATCGCGCCGACAGAAACAAACATCTTTCTGGTAAGAAGAGTGGCAGGGGCGTATGCCTCATGACTAACGAGACATGGTGTGATGAAGGAAACATACAGGAACTCAAATCCTTCTGTTCACCTGATTTAGAATTCCTCACAATCAAATGTAGACCGCATTATCTTCCAAGAGAATTCTCTTCGATTATAATCACAGCCGTATATATCCCCCCCCCCCCAAGCAGACACATCGATGGCTCTGAACGAACTTTATTTAACTCTTTGCAAACTGGAAACCATTTATCCGGAGGCTGCATTCATTGTAGCTGGGGATTTTAACAAAGCTAATCTGAAAACAAGACTCCCTAAATTTTATCAGCATATCGATTGCGCAACCAGGGGTGGTAAAACCTTGGATCATTGTTACTCTAACTTCCGCGACGCATATAAGGCCCTGCCCCGCCCCCCTTTCGGAAAAGCTGACCACGACTCCATTTTGTTGATCCCTGCCTACAGACAGAAACTTAAACAAGAGGCTCCCACGCTGAGGTCTGTCCAACGCTGGTCCGACCATGCTGACTCCACACTCCAAGACTGCTTCCATCACGTGGACTGGGACATGTTTCGTATTGCGTCAGATAAAAATATTGACGAATACGCTGATTCGGTGTGCGAGTTCATTAGAACGTGCGTCGAAGATGTCGTTCCCATAGCAACGATAAAAACATTCCCTAACCAGAAACCGTGGATTGATGGCAGCATTCGCGTGAAACTGAAAGCGCGAACCACTGCTTTTAATCAGGGCAAGGTGACCGGAAACATGACAGAATATAAACAATGCAGCTATTCCCTCCGCAAGGCTATCAAACAAGCTAAGCGTCAGTACAGAGACAAAGTAGAATCTCAATTCAACGGCTCAGACACAAGAGGCATGTGGCAGGGTCTACAGTCAATCACGGACTACAAGAAGAAACCCAGCCCAGTCACGGACCAGGATGTCTTGCTCCCAGGCAGACTAAATAACTTTTTTTGCCCGCTTTGAGGACAATACAGTGCCACTGACACAGCCTGCAACGAAAACATGCGGTCTCTCCTTCACTGCAGCCGAGGTGAGTAAGACATTTAAATGTGTTAACCCTCGCAAGGCTGCAGGCCCAGACGGCATCCCCAGCCGCGCCCTCAGAGCATGCGCAGACCAGCTGGCCGGTGTGTTTACGGACATATTCAATCAATCCCTATACCAGTCTGCTGTTCCCACATGCTTCAAGAGGGCCACCATTGTTCCTGTTCCCAAGAAAGCTAAGGTAACTGAGCTAAACGACTACCGCCCCGTAGCACTCACTTCCGTCATCATGAAGTGCTTTGAGAGACTAGTCAAGGACCATATCACCTCCACCCTACCTGACACCCTAGACCCACTCCAATTTGCTTACCGCCCAAATAGGTCCACAGACGATGCAATCTCAACCACACTGCACACTGCCCTAACCCACCTGGACAAGAGGAATACCTATGTGAGAATGCTGTTCATCGACTACAGCTCGGCATTCAACACCATAGTACCCTCCAAGCTCGTCATCAAGCTCGAGACCCTGGGTCTCGACCCCGCCCTGTGCAACTGGGTACTGGACTTCCTGACGGGCCGCCCCAGGTGGTGAGGGTAGGCAACAACATCTCCTCCCCGCTGATCCTCAACACGGGGCCCCACAAGGGTGCGTTCTGAGCCCTCTCCTGTACTCCCTGTTCACCCACGACTGCGTGGCCACGCACGCCTCCAACTCAATCATCAAGTTTGCGGACGACACAACAGTGGTAGGCTTGATTACCAACAACGACGAGACGGCCTACAGGGAGGAGGTGAGGGCCCTCGGAGTGTGGTGTCAGGAAAATAACCTCACACTCAACATCAACAAAACTAAGGAGATGATTGTGGACTTCAGGAAACAGCAGAGGGAACACCCCCTATCCACATCGATGGAACAGTAGTGGAGAGGGTAGCAAGTTTTAAGTTCCTCGGCATACACATCACAGACAAACTGAATTGGTCCACTCACACTGACAGCGTCGTGAAGAAGGCGCAGCAGCGCCTCTTCAACCTCAGGAGGCTGAAGAAATTCGGCTTGTCACCAAAAGCACTCACAAACTTCTACAGATGCACAATCGAGAGCATCCTGGCGGGCTGTATCACCGCCTGGTACGGCAACTGCTCCGCCCTCAACCGTAAGGCTCTCCAGAGGGTAGTGAGGTCTGCACAACGCATCACCGGGGGCAAACTACCTGCCCTCCAGGACACCTACACCACCCGATGTTACAGGAAGGCCATAAAGATCATCAAGGACATCAACCACCCGAACCACTGCCTGTTCACCCCGCTATCATCCAGAAGGCGAGGTCAGTACAGGTGCATCAAAGCTGGGACCGAGAGACTGAAAAACAGCTTCTATCTCAAGGCCATCAGACTGTTAAACAGCCACCACTAACATTGAGTGGCTGCTGCCAACACACTGTCATTGACACTGACCCAACTCCAGCCACTTTAATAATGGGAATTGATGGGAAATGATGTAAATATATCACTAGCCACTTTAAACAATGCTACCTTATATAATGTTACTTACCCTACATTATTAATCTCATATGCATACGTATATACTGTACTCTACATCATCGACTGCATCCTTATGTAATACATGTATCACTAGCCACTTTAACTATGCCACTTTGTTTACTTTGTCTACATACTCATCTCATATGTATATACTGTACTCGATACCATCTACTGTATGCTGCTCTGTACCATCACTCATTCATATATCCTTATGTACATATTCTTTATCCCCTTACACTGTGTATAAGACAGTAGTTTTGGAATTGTTAGTTAGATTACTTGTTGGTTATCACTGCATTGTCGGAACTAGAAGCACAAGCATTTCGCTACACTCGCATTAACATCTGCTAACCATGTGTATGTGACAAATAAAATTCGATTTGATTTGACTCTGACATCATACTGTACACAATAAATGAATGACAATGTCGTCCTGTCTTCCTGCTCCGCTGCTCCAGACACCTATTAACATGAATCTTGCCTTCTCTCTACCTTCTCTTCCCTTGATGTTGATGGCTCTTGTCATTATTTTCTGTGAAAGACACTCATAACATGAATCCAACCCTTCTGCCTCTCCCTTCTCTCCCCCCTAGCTTTGATGTGGAGAATGGGATGTCGGTGGGGCGCAGTCCCCTGGACCCCCAGGTCAGCCCTATCTCTGGCCTGGTCCTACAGGCCAACTACCCCCACAGCCAGCGCCGCGAGTCCTTCCTCTATCGCTCCGACTCAGATTTCGACCTCTCGCCCAAAGCCACGTCCCGCAACTCCTCCACGGCCAGTGAGCTGTAAGTAGCATTGGACCAATGTGATGTGTGATCCTCCTCCTTACACCTTCTCCAGGTCATTTTCTTCTTCCCCTCTCTCTTTTTCCCCATCTCTCTCTCTCTCATTCTCTCCCTCTCTCTTTCTCACTCACTATGTTGCTGTTTCTGTCCTGTCTCTCTCTTTGCCTCTTTGTTGCTCTGCCCCACCCCTGATATTTCACTTACCAATACTTCACTTACTCTCTCCATATTTATAATGACATAGCTAACCCTTCAACTATGATTCCACAGATTTCCCTAAAGACTCAACCTTAAAGTCAATTGAATTAAGTCTAACAGTCTTGATTTGTTGATGTTTGTTTCTGGAGGTTATTTTACCCATGTTTAGTTTAGTCACTGGACTCTCTATGTCTTTAAAGGGAAGAGGGCTTGAAGCACTGGGAAGTTGGTTGGCTGCCGCGGTGAGAGACGAGCGTGACCAATGTTTTCTTTTTTACTTCCCCTTTAAGGACTGTTCCACTTCGCTTGCAGGTTTCAGACACTTCCTCCACTCACCAACCCCTTAACCCCCCCACACCCTCCTGCTGAACACCACCCCACCCATACATACACGCCCCTCAGCCCCTTTCCTCCCAAACCATCCCAAAAAGAAAAGCCCCACAGTCCTTGCATCTGAGTTGAGCCTGCTACTGTATGTGTGCTGCATGAATAGCCTGAGGCCTATTATCTTAACCACCGAAAGGCTTGACCCCAAGACAACACATTATGTGCATGATGATTCCCCCACAGCACAGTTCCAAAAGGTAATGTCTGTTTTCCCAGGGTTCTCCCACAGTCAGTTGTGTGCATGTGACTTGTTTTCTCTCTGTGTCCAATGTGTTAACTGATGCAGGACATGAGGGTGTTCAGGTTGCAGTTAAGATGCCCATTGAGTACCATAGAGCCCCATTATATGTATTTTATATTAATATTAACCTTTTAAGATGCTGATATTCTGTTCTTCACCTGTTGGTTGAAGGTTTCGTATCTAACCAAGTGTTGTTGTTTTTTATTCTGTCATTTCAGACATGGAGAAGACATGATTGTGACACCATTTGCACAGGTCAGTGCTATGTTCATGCTTTTTCTCTCTCTCTCTCTCTCTCTCTCTCTCTCTCTCCCTCTCGTGTGTGTGTGTGTGTGTGTGTGTGTGTGTGTGTGTGTGTGTGTGTGTGTTGGTATGAATTCCTGATGTTGAGCGTTGGAAATTAATTTGAAGGTCATAATGCAACATAACACTACCCTCCAACCTTTCTCTTTAGGTGCTTGCCAGTCTCCGAACAGTCAGAAGCAATTTTGCCTACATAACTCATCTGCAAGATCGGCCCAACAGGCGGCCATCAGGCAGCAACCCTCCCTCCATAACTACCCACACCAAGTCAAGCATAACAGGTCAATATTGTACTCATCTGATCTTACCTCTTACATGACTTCACAACAAGAATTTGCCTGTTGTGCCGATTCTTGTTCCCTAGTGTCTGCTTCACCCTGTAAAAATAACAAGTTCTCAAGAACTGAAAATACAGACCTACATAAGATTTGTTTGATGCTACTGCCACAATTTCTGTTATTGTAATCTGTCAGCTTTACATTGATAAGGGCAGTGCAGTGAGAATGTGAAGAGGACAACGAAAAGGCATACATTCAACACAATGAGTTTTATAGTCTCTGGTTTGAAATGGAACCAATCTTGATTTAAAAACAGAGCTTGCATTAGACGTTAGTGACTCGAAGTGAAAGACCTCACACAGACTTCTGTCCAGTGATTTTGGGACGGCAGGTAGCCTAGTGGTGAGAGCGTTGGACTTGTAACCGAAAGGTTGCAAGATCGAATCCCCGAGCTGACAAGGTAAAATTCTGTCACTCTGCCCCTGAACAAGGCAGTTAACCCACTGTTCCTAGGATGTCATTGCAAATAATAATTTGTTCTTAACTGACTTGCCTAGTTAAATAAAGGTAAAATTAGAAAAAAAATACAGTCTGGTGGGGCCTGATAACTGACCACAGGAGAACAGTCCTTGACAATGGGACTATGGTAAAATAAAGAGAAAGTGATCACTACTGAATGGGCCTTGTTTGAAGATTTGGATCTGGGTCTCAGTCTGGTAAGTCTAGGTTCTGGAATGGATGGTCTCTGATGGGCTTTTAATTGAAGAAAAGGAAAAACCGCGCTCACTGAAATTCTTTAAGTTTTAATGTATTTTTTTAGCAGCAGAGATCAGAACAAACGCTCTCTCAGGGCTTTAACAGTAGTCTGACCTTTGACCCCCTCAGACGAGCCCTACCAGAAGCTGGCCATGGAGACGCTGGAGGAGCTGGACTGGTGTCTGGACCAGCTGGAGACCCTGCAGACCCGTCACTCAGTCAGTGAGATGGCTTCCAACAAGGTGAGCTGCGTTGCATTTGAACTGAGCCTCATCTACTGTAAAAACCTGGGAATGATTGCTTGAAGAATAGCAAAGATATAGGTCTGGTTAATGAAAAATCTAATCTCCATCTACAGTGCATTCGGAAAATAACTTTTTCCACATTTTGTTACGTTACATTCTTTTTTTTAAATGTATTAAATATAAATGACAAAGCGAAAAAAGTTTTTTAGACATTTTTGAAGTTTTATAATAAAAAATAAAAAAATGTAGATTTGCACAAGTTTTTTACATTATGAGACTCAAAATTGAGCAAAGGTGCATCCTGTTTCCATTGATCATCCTTGATGTTTCTTCAATAGATTGGATTTGGAAAGGCACACACCTGTCTATGTCAGGTCCCACAGTTGACAGTGCATGTCAGAGCAAAAACCAAGCCGTGAGGTCGAAGGAATTGTCCGTAGAGCGCCGAGACAGGATTGCGTCTAGGCACAGATCTGGGGAAGGGTACCAAAACTGTTTTGCAGCATTGAAGGTTCCCAAGAACACAGTGGCCTCCATCATTCTTAAATTGAATAATGCTGGTGGCAGCATCATGCTGTGGGGAGGTTTTTCAGAGGTAGGGACTGGGAGACTAGTCATGATCGAGGGAAAGATGAACGGAGCAATGTACAGAGAGATCCTTGATGAAAACCTGCTCCAAAGCGCTCAGGACCAAAGAACCGGGCGAAGGTTCACCTTCCAACAAATCTAACCAAATTGTATTTGTCACATGAGCAGAATACAACATTTCACCTTACAGTGAAATGCTTACTTACAAGCCCTTAACCAAAATTCAGTTTTAAGAAAAATACCTCCCCCAAAATAATAATAAAAGTAACAAATAATTAAAGAGCAGCAGTAAAATAACATTAGCGAGGCTATATACAGGGGATACCGGTACAGAGTCAGTGTGCAGGGGCACTGGTTAGTCAAGGTAATTGAGGTAATATGTACACGTAGGTAGAGTTATTAACTTCTTGCGTCGAGCAATCCCGTATCCGGGAGCGTAATCATAGCCTCAAGCTCATTACCATAACGCAATGTTAACTATTCATGAAAATCGCAAATGAAATGAAATGAATATATTGGCTCACAAGCTTAGCCTATTGTTAACAACACTGTCATCTCAGATTTTCTAAATATGCTTTTCAACCATAGCTACACAAGCATTTGTGTAAGAGTATTGATAGCTAGCATAGCATTAAGCCTAGCATTCAGCAGGCAACATTTTCACAAAAACAAGAAAAGCATTCAAATAAAATAATTTACCTTTGAAGAACTTTGGATGTTTTCAATGAGGAGACTCTCAGTTAGATAGCAAATATTCAGTTTTTCCAAAAAGATTATTTGTGTAGGAGAAATCGCTCCGTTTTGTTCATCACGTTTGGCTAAGAAAAAACCCCGAAAATTCAGTCATTACAACGCCAAACCTTTTTCCAAATTAACTCCATAATATCGACAGAAACATGGCAAACAATGTTTAGAATCAATCCTCAAGGTGTTTTTCACATATCTATTCGATGATAAATCATTCGTGGCAGTTTGGTTTCTCCTCTGAACCAAATGGAAAAATGCATGCAGCTGGAGATTACGCAATAATTTCGACGGAGGACACCAAGCGGACACCTGGTAAATGTAGTCTCTTATGGTCAATCTTCCAATGATATGTCTACAAATACGTCACAATGCTGTAGACACCTTGGGGAAACGACAGAAAGTGTAGGCTCATTCCTGGCGCATTCACAGCCATATAAGGAGACATTGGAACACAGCGCATTCAAAATCTGGCGCACTTCCTGTATGAAATTTCATCTTGGTTTCGCTTGTAGCATTAGTTCTGTGGCACTCACAGACAATATCTGTGCATAGATAATAACAGAGTAGCAGCAGTTTAAAATAGTCATTTGATGTAGCCATTTGATTAGATGTTCAGGAGTCTTATGGCTTGGGGGTAGAAGCTGTTTAGAAGCCTCTTGGACCTAGACTTGGCGCTCTGATACCGCTTGCCGTGCGGTTGCAGAGAGAAAAGTGTATGACTAGGGTGGCTGGAGTCTTTGACAATTTTTAGGGCCTTCCTCTGACACCGCCTGGTATAGAGGTCCTGGATGGCAGGAAACTTGGACCCAGTGATATACTGGGCCGTACGCACTAACCTAGTGCCTTGCGGTCAGAGGCCGAGCAGTGGTGCAACCCATCACAATGCTCTCAATGGTGCAGCTGTAGAACCTTTTGAGGATCTGAGGACCCATGCCAAATCTTTTCAGTCTCCTGAGGGGGAATAGGTTTTGTTTTGCCCTCTTCACGACTATCTTGGACAATGTTAGTTTGTTGGTGATGTGGACACCAAGGAACTTGAAGCTCTCAACCTGCTCCACTACAGCCCGGTCGATGAGAATGGGGGCGTGATTGGTCCTCCTTTTCCTGTAGTCCACAATCAATCTACAAGACAACGACCCTAAGCACACTGCCAAAACAACGCAGGAGTGGCTTTAGGACAAGTCTCTCTCTCTCTCTCTCTCTCACTCACTCACTCACTCACTCACTCACTCACTCACTCACTCACTCACTCACTCACTCACTCACTCACTCACTCACACTCACGTTGAGAGTGTGAGGATGGAGCAGCAGTCAGCCATGTGCTCTGGTGCTCTGCACCTAGCTGTACTGTCTCTGTCCCCTTAACCTCCACTGCCCGTCCCACTTACTAAGCTCAGAGCTACAACGAAGCCTCGTCTTTGGCTGATTGCTGTTTGATCTCTTTCAATCTGGGACGTAAGGACTGTCAGTTTGTGATGAAACTCATTGGATAGAGACTGTAAAGTCCATGGAGAATAAGAGCGCCTCCTCCCAGCTGCCCACTGCACTGAGGCTAGGAAACACTGTCAACCTCTTTTTCGTATCATCTGAGATCCCCAAAGATTGGAAAGCTGCCGCAGTCATCCCCCTCTTCAAAGGTGGAGACACTCTAGACCCTAACTGTTACAGACCTATATCTATCCTACCCTGCCTTTCTAAGGTCTTCAAAAGCCAAGCAAACAAACAGATCACCGACCATTTTGAATCCCACCGTACCTTCTCCGCTATGCAATCTGGTTTCCGAGCTGGTCATGGGTGCACCTCGGCCACGCTCAAGGTCCTAAACGATATCATAACCACCATTGATAAAAGACAATACTGTGCAGCCGTCTTCATCGACCTGGCTAAGACTTTCGACTCTGTCAATCACCACATTCTCATCAGCAGACTCAACAGCCTTGGTTTCTCAAATGACTGCCTCGCCTGGTTCACCAACTACTTCTCAGACAGAGTTCAGTGTGTCAAATCGGAGGGCCTGTTGTCCGGACCTCTGGCAGTCTCTATGGGAGTGCCACAGGGTTCAATTCTTGGGCCGACTCTTCTCTCTGTATACATCAATGATGTCGCTCTTGCTGCTGGTGATTCTCTGATCCACCTCTACACAGACAACACCATTCTTTATACTTCTGGCCCTTCTTTGGACACTGTGTTACCTCCAGACGAGCTTCAATGCCATAAAACCTTCCGTGGCCTCCAACTGTTCTTAAATACAAGTCAAACTAAATGCATGCTCTTCAACAGATCGCTGCACGCCGTGCAGCATTACTACTCTGGACGGTTCTCGCTTAGAATATGTGGACATTTATAAATACCTATGTGTCTGGTTAGACTGTAAACTCTCCTTCCAGACTCACATTAAGCATTTCCAATCAAAAATTAAATCTAGAATCAACTTCCTATTTTGCAACAAAGCATCCTTTGCTCATGCTGCCAAACATACCCTCGTAAAACTGACTATCCTACCGATCCTTGACTTTGCGATGTCATTTACAAAATAGCCTCCAACACTCTACTCAGCAAATTGGATGTAGTCTATCACAGTGCCGTCCGTTTTGTCACCAAAGCCCCATACACTACCCACCACTGCGACCTGTAGGCTCTCGTTAGCTAGCTCTTGCTTCATATTCGTTGCTAAACCTACAGGTCATCTAGAAGTCTTTGCTAGGTAAAGCCCCGCCTTATCTCAGCTCACTGGTCACCATAGCAGCACCCACCCATAGCATGCGCTCCAGCAGGTATATTTCACTAGTCACCCCCAAAGCCTATTCCTCGTTTGGCCGCCTTTCCTTCCAATTCTCTGCTGCCAATGACTGGAACAAAATGCAAATATCACTGAAGCTGGAGACTCCTAACTTTAAGCACCAGCTGTCAGAGCAGCTCACAGATCATTGTACCTGTACATAGCCCATCTGTAAATAGCCCATCCAACTACCTCATCCCCATATTGTTATTTATAAGGTCTTTGCTCCTTTTCACCCCAGTATCTCTACTTGCACATTCATCTTCTGCACATCTATCACTCCAGTGTTTAATTGTTAAATTGTAAGTACTTCGCCACTACAGCCTATGTATTGTATTACCTCCCTAATCTTCCTCATTTGCACACCCTGTATATAGATTTTTATTATTATTGACTGTATGTTTGTTTATTCCATGTGTAACTCTGTGTTGTTTGTGTCGCACTGCTTTGCTTATCTTGGCCAGGTCGCAGTTGTAAATGAGAACTTGTTCTCAACTGGCCTACCTGGTAAATAAAGGTGAAATAACTCAAAAATAGACCTGTACAATCTGCTACTGGATTTTATTCAACAAAGTTGGTTTCTGCTGGTCACTCGTCTTTGTTTTTTACATTCAACATGTGTCCACTGGAATGCCCTACGTCACTTTGCTTTCTATGTTTTGGACATTCATACCGTTGAGTGCACGGGAACGTGTGTGTCAGGATGTCATTTTCTGTTATCTCAGTGCAAACTTCTTAACTGGATGACAAGAAGTGTGCTTTGGTGTACTGTAGGACACAGTATGTATTTGGATGTCAGTGATTTTGCATATTATGTCAGTGAGATTTGATAAAACTGCATATTATTCAGTCTACACATGCCTGTGTGTGTACACACATGCCTGTTCCATTGGGTGTATGTGTGTGAGTGTGATTACAAATCTCTGAGTACTCTACCTGTTCCTTCCTGTATGTCTGTGTGTGTACATGATATGTCTCCTTTAAGAGTGTATACTGTGGTTTGTCCCCTACCCACGTGTCTGATTACATAGCCTCTGCCGAGTCCCCATCAACAGGGGAAATGGAAAGAGAGCCTGGGACTCGACTTCTGCTTTTGGGTGTCAACAAGGCGATGCTCCATCTTAACTCCTCCTCCACATATACTGGATTGGTTGAACAGTGCAGAAGAGAACCCTACAGCTTTTTTTTATCTGGTCAAGACCAGTATGTAAGGGATTTAGTTTCAGCCGATTCTTTTAGGCCTGCTATGTTCAGTTAGTGATTACATAACGGTTCGAGCCCAGCTGAAAACACTGTTCCAGTCCTTGTGCCCTCCAGTGTGATGCACTGAATAGACTAGGGTATGAGGTTGTGTCATGAAAGAAGTGAATGATTATTTTGTTTTAAATACATATTTTTGGATTCATTTTCTGGTCTTATTGATATAATTGACTACTGTTACTCTATTGATATCCCATGTTACACTTGACTTTTTCTATAACCTGACATGTTATTCAGTATGATGGGGATCAAGGAAATCACTACTGTCATATTATTTACTTGTTAGTTACTCCTGACACTTGAGTGTGGTGTGAAAAATCACACCAAACAGAATTCAAAAATCTAGTTTATTGCCATTTTGAACTCTCATTTGGTTTTGTTAATTTCAAATTTTCCACATATTATGATAGGAACTTTACTGCTGGTACACTTTTTCTACTGTAGTACAGTTGAAGTCGGAAGTTTACATACACTTAGGTTGGAGTCATTAAAACTCATTTTTCAACCACTCCACAAATTTCTTGTTAATAAACTATAGTTTTGGCAAGTCGGTTAAGACATCTACTTTGTGCATGACGCAAGTAATTTTTCCAACAATTGTTTAAAGACAGATTATTTCATTTATAATTCACTGTATCACAAATCCAGTGGGTCAGAAGTTTACATACACTAAGTTGACTGGGCCTTTAAACAGCTTGGAAAATTCTAGAAAATTATGTCATAGCTTTAGAAGATTCTGATAGGGTAATTGACATCATTTGAGTCAATTTGAGGTGTACCTGTGGATGTATTTCAAGGCCTACCTTCAAACTCTTTGCTTGACATCATGGGAAAATCAAAAGAAATCAGCCAAGACCTCAGAAAAAAAATTGTAGACCTCCACAAGTCTGGTTCATCCTTGGGAGCAATTTCCAAATGCCTGAAGGATACCACGTTCATCTGTACAAACAACAGTACGCAAGTACAAACACCATGGGACCACGCAGCCGTCATACCACTCAGGAAGGAGACGTGTTCTGTCTCCTAGAGATGAACGTACTTTGGTTCGAAAAGTGCAAATCAATCCCATAACAACAACAAAGGACGTTGTGAAGATGCAAAACACAAAGATTGTACTTTTTGGAGAAATGTCCTCTGGTCTGATGAAACAAAAATAGAACTGTTTGGACATAATGACCATCGTTATGTTTGGAGGAATAAGGGGGAGGCTTGCAAACCGAAGAACACAATCCCAACTGTGAAGCACGGGGGTGGCAGCATCATGTTGTGGGGGTGCTTTGCTGCAGGAGGGACTGGTGCACTTCACAAAATAGATGGCATCATGAGGATGGAAAATTACGTGGAAGCAACACCTCAAGACATCAGTTAAAGCTTGGTCGCAAATGGGTCTTCCAAATGGGCAATGACCCCAAGCATACTTCCAAAGTTGTGGCAAAATGGCTTAAGGACAACAAAGTCAAGGTATCGGAGTCGCCATCACAAATCCCTGACCTCAACCCTATAGAACATTTCTGGGCAGAACTGAAAAAGCGTGTGCGCGCAAGGAGGCCTTCCAACCTGACTAAGTTACACCACAAAATTCACCCAACTTATTTGTGGGACGCTTGTGGAAGGCTACCTGAAATGTTTGACCCAAGTTAAACAATTTAAAGGCAATGTTACCAAATACTAATTGAGTGTATGTAAACTTCTGACCCACTGGGAATGTGATGAAATAAATAAAAGCTGAAATAAATCATTCTCTGCTATTATTATGACATTTCACATTCTTAAAATGAAGTGGTGATCCTACCTGACCTAAGACAGAGAATTTTTACTAGGATTAAATGTCAGGAATTGTGAAAAACTGAGTTAAAGGGTATTTGGCTAAGGTGTATGTAAACTTCCGACTTCAACTGTATGTTCTACTTTCCCCACTGTATTTCCATGTATGAACTTGTGTCACTGATGCTTGTCGTTGTGTCTGATCTTGTTTCCCAGTTCAAAAGGATGTTGAACAGAGAGCTCACCCAGTTGTCAGAAACCAGCCGGTCAGGAAACCAAGTCTCAGAGTTTATCGCCAACACTTTCTTAGGTGAGTGACAACAGCACTCTAAGTATGGTTCCTTTAGACCCTACTATCAAATAAGAATTGATGTAAAGCATTCATCCTGCTCAAAAGTTGGTACATAAATACAATATTTATTCGCTTTATAGGGCATTATACAGCTCTACAAATGTAGTCATAGATGTTTATGAGCAGTGCCTATGTTTTGTATTATTATGCATAGCTCATAAGGCATTATACATGTGCTTATAATGCATTATGAATTAAAATATACTTACAAAATTACTTCAGCATGTTTTGTATATAATTAGTTGGAGTAGTGAACAGGCCAACATACATACTGCATGACATCATGTAGTATGTGGTTGCAAAACTTGGCATTTGTCATGCATGTCTGCTGGCCTATTAGCCAGCATGTTAGAGGAAAGAGAAGGGCTTCCAACGGAAGCAGGCGGCAAGGCATTCCTGGACATGTTGTCTGGCGTTGCCATGGAGACGGTAATATTATTAGACTGCCTTTTGCGTCAATACCTCAATACCACTGATATTGTGGCGGAATGGAGCTTCACCAAAATGCTTGAGAGAAAATGGAGCCTGAAAATAGATGTCCATTTGACATGATTTGGTTTGTTTTGACGTTGGCTGGAATCAGAAAGGAGAACTATGGCTTTGGGTGAAAGGAAAAGGAAATATTGAGAGATTGGTGAGACCGCTTCACTTGATGTGGTGTGGTGGCAGATTGTGTGTCCTCGTAATGATATTTGCATGCTTCGGATCTGGGATTATGATCTGTCTTCTCATATTTGCCACTGTCTGACTACCAGGAGTCATTATTGGTTGAGAGATGACATTTGCTGGAGAGTTATCAGTTGAAGCAGTATTCCTAGTACTAGTTTAATTGATTTCTCACTTGATTTGTGGTGGAAATATCTTAGATTAGCTGTTAATCAACTGTTAATTTTCTTTAGTTTTCAGTGTCTAGCATGTAAATCTTGTTGCAGCTAAGCGACTACAAAACATAACAATACATGAATTGCTCTATAACGGTGACAAACGGTGCCCATAAACTGTTAGGGCCTACATAAAGATGTCCCAACAGCAGAGCTTTCTTTTCAGCACCATGGGGTGAATCCTTACCACTGGCAGCAAAACAGTTAATTCAGCCTCATTTACTGCCTTTTTAAAAAACATAGCTGATATGGCTGACTTGCCTAAACAAATGTGGTTTCTACTGACAATTGAGATGTACAAACTACGGCCTAAGGGAACGATGAGTGGATAAGAGGCCATCTGTAATTTTGATTAAGACATTAATGAGCGAGCAAAGACGGATGTGGTCAATATAACTATTTGTTCAGCACTTTTGAAATATACAGCGACAAAATTCAGAACATGGGTCGTTCTTACAGTATTCTCCCTGTACACCAAGTCAGAACTGTAGGATAAATTAAGGGGGAATATAAGCAGACAAGGAAAGCTCTTACAAATATTTGATGATTACATTTCTCAAAAAACGGTTATAGGCTATATGTGCACCACTAAGTCAGAACAGTAGGCTACGTTATGAGGGTAAAGGGACCAAATTATTAGGGTGAGGCACACGGGCTACTAACAGCTCACTACACAACAAACACGTATGTATACAGCAGCTAAGAAAGTAATACTATCTCCCTGGCATATAACATAATATATGCAGCAGCATACAATAAATTTTTGGACTCACCTTGTTGAGCTGTGCTCACTTGAACGGGATGGTGGCCCGACGGTCCTTCTTGTGGGCAAATTTTGTCAGTAAAGTCTGGTATTCTCTGGGTTTATGGTGCTTTCAAGATAACTGGAAGCTCGGAAAAGAACAAGGTTGAATCATGACGTCAGTTATCTTCAGGTCGGAGCTCTAGAAAAAGGCCAGGGTTCCCGACTTGGATGATCGTTCAAAACGTATTTTCTCAGTCAGAGCTAATTCTTTTCCTGAGTTTCCAGTTATTTTAAACTCACTGAAGTCTGAGGTTTCCCAGTTCAGAGTTTCCAGTTGTTTTGAACACGACAGAAGTCATGCTGGATTGACAGCATGGCCAGTGTATTCAACATTTTCTGGCCCATGGTGTTGCATGTTTATTCTTTTAATCTTGGAAAAGAGACCCTTAAACCAAAACTTAGACCACCCACCCTCTCCACAGAATAGCAGGCTAGTGATTGCTTTGCAATGCTTGCAGTTAGCCACTGATTCCTTCCAAACCACTCATTGTTGAATTAGCGATTTCCAAGTTGTTGTGTAATGTTGATGGCTGATGAGCACCGATACGTTTTATTTATAATTTCTCTTCATATGACAAGGATTGAAAGGGATTTTCCAGTAGATTGTCAATTTGATTCATGATGATGACTGCTTGTCTAGCTTGCTAGCTAAGATTTTGAAAGTATGTCTAATCAGTCTAATCAAAGCTACGGTAGATATAATGTGATTTGACTTCATTTTTTCTGTGGCCAATTACCTTGAGGCTTCTTGGATGGGCATGTCTAATGTAAATCTATGGCAGCATCCAAGGGGCTTGAATTGTTGAGCTCCACTCATAGATTTTGCGGTGAAGTAGTGTCCCCATGAGTGACAGAAAACTGAACCAATTACGGCGCAACTAGAGAACATTACCAAACCCTACGTTCTGTATATTCTGCTGGCTTGCACCACCACCACAGAAAGCACTGAGCTAGGCTGAAGCAAAAAAGGACCATGTTTGTATGCAGCTTTATTAACAAAATTATTATATTTTTTACATTGTTTGCAAACTGACATGTGACACGTATTATTATTTTTTGCTAAATAGGTGGGGCTCATAACATGAATGACAGGTTGCTACTCCTCCTATATATTAGTTGAAATAAAATAAATAATCTGCCTGCCTTACTAGCTGGCAAATAGTCAGGGCTCCCCTCCTAACACCAACACAGCCACAGTCCAATGGGCATGTATTTTTTTCAGTCTCTCTCTCTTCTGTCTCTCTCTCTTCTCCCTCTCGCTCTCTCTGTCTGTAGAAAAGCAGCATGATGTGGAGATTATGTCTGGGCCTCCTAAGGAGAAAGACAAGAAGAAGAAGAGGCCCATGTCCCAGATCGTTGCAGTGAAGAAGCCTGCCCTCAGCCCCAGCCTCACCCCCACCCAGATCCCCCGTTTCGGGGTCACCACCCTCCAGGAGGGCTTATTGGCCACGGTGGGCGGCACACACACACACACACACACACACACACACACACACACACACACACACACACACACACACACACACACACACAGACACAGACACACACACACACACACACACACAGACACACACACACAGACACACATACTTACACAGACAGGTGCACATTGTCACACTGAAGAATGGCTAAGTTACTTTAATGCTTATTGCTTGGCCTTTAATGTTGTAATATAATGTCAGTGAAGTATTATTGCCAAACTTGTCACGTCATCTGGAGGACCGCAATGGGAAAAGTATTATACTTTTTGTGCCATTCTCATATCTTTTGTTATGCATGTTAAAAAAAGTTGAATATTTCTTATTTATTAAATACAATTCTGCTTAATTACCATATCAGACTTTTTCTCACTTTATTGTGTTGTGGTTCAAGGAATTTGAGGAGATCAACAGATGGGGTCTAGATATTTTCAAGATCGCTGAATACTCTGGGAATCGGCCTTTGACAGTGGTCATGTACTCCATTTTCCAGGTATGAGTCTCCAATTCCAAATGCATCTCTTCTGTTTGTACATTACAGCAGCCAAATGTAGCATTCCTTCCAAGACATTTGAATCTTGGTGTAATGGCCAAGGGTTTGAGTCCCGGTCAGGGCTACCCCAAATACACTTCAATACTTTACCAAACGTTTGTTACATATTTGCTCTACTCTTGTGATCCTGGTTTCTGTTGCTGCCCTACCTCAGGAGCGAGAGCTGCTGAAAAACTTTAAGATCCCAGCCGACACCTTCATCACCTTCATGATGACCCTGGAGGACCACTACCACGCCGACGTGGCCTACCACAACAACATCCACGCTGCCGACGTGGTACAGTCCACCCACGTTCTCCTCTCCACCCCTGCCCTGGAGGTATGGAAAACTCCATTATGAGGAAGATTAAAGGATGATGTCCAGCCATATTCTATATTATAATCTAGTTGGTAGACGTGCCCTGTGCATATCTTTGGATTTGATCAAGTTTATCAGTGCATATTGAGGTAGAAGGGGTTTGTTCATGGTATAGAAAGAAAATATGAGGTGAATAGAATGTCCCCACGCTACGTGTTAATACTTAGTAATACTTCAAATCAAATTGTATACGTCACATGCACCGAATACAACATGTGTAAACCTTACAGTGAAATGCGTACTTACAAACCCTTAATCAACAATGCAGTTTTAAGAAAATACAAAGAAAAGTAAGAGACAAGAATAACAAATTATTAAAGAGCAGCAGTACATTACAATAGTGGGGCTTTATACAGGGGTACCGGTACAGAGTCAATGTCCTGTGTCTTGGTAATTGAGGTAATATGTACATGTAGGTAGAGTTATTAAAGTGACTATACATAGATAATAACAGAGTAGCAGGAGCGTGGGGGGGGGGGGGGGGCAATGCAAATAGTCTGGGTAGCCATTTGATTAGCTCTTCGGGAGTCTTATGGCTTGGGGGTAGAAGCTGTTTAGAAGCCTCTTGGACCTAGACTTGGCGCTCTGATACCGCTTGCCGTGCGGTTGCAGAGAGAACAGTGTATGACTAGGGTGGCTGGAGTCTTTGACAATTTTTTAGGGCCTTCCTCTGACACCGCCTGGTATAGAGGTCCTGGATGGCAGGAAGCTTGGCCCCAGTGATGTACTGGGCCGTATGAATTACACTTTGTAGTGCCTTGCAGTTGGAGGCCGAGCATTTGCCATACCAGGCAGTGATGCAACCCGTCAGGATGCTCTCGATTGTGCAGCTGTAAAACCTTTTGAGGATCTGAGGACCCATGCCAAATATTTTCAGTCTCCTGAGGGGGAATAGGTTTTGTCGTGCCCTCTTCACAACTGTCTTGACGTGCTTTTTATTTATTTTTATTTCACCTTTATTTAACCAGGTAGGCTAGTTGAGAACAAGTTCTCATTTGCAACTGCGACCTGGCCAAGATAAAGCGTAGCAAATCGACACATACAACAACACAGAGTTACACATGGAATAAACAAAACATACAGTCAAAAATACAGTAGAACAAAAGAAAACAAAAAGTCTATATACAGTGAGTGCAAATGAGGTAAGTTAAGGAAATAAATAGGCCATGGTGGTGAAGTAATTACATTATAGCAATTAAACACTGGAATGGTAGATTGGCAGAAGATGAATGTGCAGGTAGAGACACTGGGGTGCAAAGGAGCAAAATAAATAAATACCAGTATGGGGATGAGGTCGGTAGATAGATGGGCTATGTACAGGTGCAGTGATCTGTAAGCTGCTCTGAGAGCTGGTGCTTAAAATGGGGGCGTGCTCAGTCCTCCTTTTCCTGTAGTCCACAATCATCTCCTTTGTCTTGATCACATTGAGGGAGAGTTTGCTGTCCTGGCACAACACGATCAGGTCTCTGACCTCCTCCCTATAGGCTTTCTCATCGTTATCGATGATCAGGCCTACCACTGTTGTGTCATCAGCCAACTTAATGATGGTGTTGGAGTCGTGCCTGACCGTGCAGTCGAGTGAACAGGGAGTACAGGAGGGGACTAAGCACACACCCCTGAGGGGCCCCCATGTTGAGGATCAGTGTGGTGGATGTTGTTGCCTATCTTTACCACTTGGGGGCAGTCCGTCAGGAAGTCCAGGATCCAGTTGAAGAGGGAGGTGTTTAGTCCCAGGGTCCTTAGCTTAGTGATGAGCTTTTGAGGGCACTATGGTGTTGAACGGGGGCGGCAGGGTAGCCTAGTGGTTAGAGCGTTGGACTAGTAACCGAAAGGTTGCAGTTTCGAATCCCAGAGCTGACAAGGTACAAATCTGTCGTTCTGCCCCTGAACAGGCAGTTAACCCACTGTTCCTAGGCCGTCATTGAAAATAAGAATTAGTTCTTAACTGACTTGCCTAGTAAAATAAAGGTAAAATAAAAAAATTTAAAAAACGCTGAGCTGTAGTCAATGAATAGCATTCTCACATAGGTGTTCCTTTTGTCCAGGTGAGAAAGGGCAGTTTGGAGTGCAATAGAGATTGCATCATCTGTGGATCTGTTGGTGCGGTATACAAATTGGAGTGGGTCTACGGTTTCTGGGATAATGGTGTTGATGTGAGCCATGACCAGCCTTTCAAATAATTTTATGGCTACAGATGTGAGTGCTATGTGTCAGTAGTCATTTAGGCAGGTTACCTTAGTGTTCTTGGGCACAGGCACTAGGGTGGTCTGCTTAAAACATGTTGGTATTACAGTCTCGGACAGGGAGACATTGAAAATGTCAGTGAAGACACTTGCCAGTTGGTCAGCGCATGCTCAGAGTACACGTCCTGGTAATCAGTCTGGCCCTGCGGCCTTGTGAATTTTGACCTGTTTAAAGGTCTTACTCACATCGGCTGCAGAGAGCATGATCACACAGTCGTCCAGAACAGCTTCATGCTCTCATGCATGTTTCAGTGTTACTTACCTCGAAGCGAGCATAGAAGAAGTTTAGCTCATCTGGTAGGCTCATGTCACTGGGCAGCTCTTGGCCGTGCTTCCCTTTGTAGTCTGTAATAATTTACAAGCCCTGCCACATCTGACGAGCATCGGAGCCAGTGTAGTACGATTCGATCTAAGTCCAATATGAACGCTATGCCTGTTTGATGGTTCGTCGGAGGGCATAGCGGGATTTCTTATAAGCTACAAGGTCCGATAGGAATTCAGGGAACTCAGTGAGGAATGCTGTATATGGCCCAGGAGACCTGTAAGCAGTAGCTATAGAAAGTGATTGAGTAGGCCGCTTAGATTTCATGACTAGAAGCTCAAGACGAAAACGTCTTTTTTTGGGGTAAATTGAAATTTGCTATCATAAATGTTAGCAACACCTCCGCATTTGTGGGATGCGCAGGAGATATGTTCACTAGTGTAGACAGGAGGTGAGGCCTCATTTAACACAGTCAATTCATCAGGCTTAAGCCATGTTTCAGTCAGGCCAATCACATCAAGATTATGATCAGTGATTAGTTCATTGACTATAACTGCCTTGGAAGTGAGGGATCTAACATTAAGTAGCCCTATTTTGAGATGTGAGGTATCACAATCTCTTTCAATAATGGCAGGAATGGAGGAGGTCTTTATTCTAGTGAGATTGCTAAGGCGAACACCGCCATGTTTAGTTTTGCCCAACCTAAGTCGAGGCACAGACACGGTCTCAATGGGGATAGCTGAGCTGACTAAACTGACTGTGCTAGTGGCAGACTCCACTAAGCTGGCAGGCTGGCTAACAGCCTGCTGCCTGGCTTGCACCCTATTTCATTGTGGAGCTAGGGGAGTTAGAGCCCTGTCTATGTTCATAGATAAGATGAGAGCACCCATCCAGCTAGGATGGAGTCCGTCACTCCTCAACAGGCCAGGCTTGGTCCTGATGGTGGGTGAGTCCCAGAAAGAGGGCCAATTATCTACAAATCCTATCTTTTGGGAGGGGCAGAAAACAGTTTTCAACCAGTGATTGAGTTGTAAGACTCCGCTGTCGAGCTCATCACTTCCTCTAACTGGGAAGGGGCCAGAGACAATTACTAGATGCTGACACATCTTTCTACCTGATTTACACACTGAAGCTATGTTGCGCTTGGTGACCTCTGACTGTTTCATCCTAACATCGTTGGTGCCAAAGTGGATAACAATATCCCTATACTCGCTACACTTGGCAGTTTTAGCTTTAGCCCGCACCATCTTCAGATTAGCCTTAACGTCAGTAGCCCTGCCCCCTGGTAAACAGTGTATGATTGCTGGGTGATTCGTTTTAAGTCTAATACTGCGGGTAATGAATTGAAAACCCAATGACTAGGGTTTTCAATTTGTCAGAGTTAATGGTTGGAGGCTTCGACGCCTCAGACCCCGTAACGGGTGGAGGAGAGACCAGAGAAGGCTCGGTCTCTGACTCCGACTCGCTGCTTAATGGGGAGAACAGCTGAATGAGCGACACCGGTTGAGCATTCCTACAGTATTTCCCTCCAGAAGCCATGAGAAAGTTGTCCGGCTACAGGGACCGTGCAAGGGGATTTATACTACTATCTGTACTTACTGGTGGCACAGACACTGTTTCATCCTTTCCTACACTGAAATTACTCTTGCCTAACAATTGCGTCTGAAGCTGGGCTTGCCGCACATTCTCCTGTATATTATGAGTACAGCGACTGCAATTAGAAGGCATCATGTTAATGTTACTACAAAGCTTCGGCTGGTGGAGGTCCTGACGAACCACGTCCAGTTAAAGCGTCCGGAGTGTGAAAGTTGAATGAAAAAAAGTTGAGTGAGTGAAAAACAAAATATATAAACGGTAATTAAAAGTAGAAATCGTAAAGTTGTCAGGTAGCAAAGTAAGTTTATCAACAAAACGCACAGCAGCACGTAAACAAGTCTGCAAGTTGTGACCAGAAATGACGCAGGAAAGCAGGCTGATGGATCAACAATCCATGGCTTCTGGTTGGAGTATGTACGTACAGTCACTGTGGGCACGATGTCCTTGATGCACTTATTGATATAGCCAGTGACTGATCTGGTGTACTCCTCAATGCCATCGGAAGAATCCTGGAACATATTCCAGTCTGTGCTAGCAAAACAGTCCTGTAGTTTAGCATCTGCTTCATCTGACCAATTTTTTATAGACTGAGTCACTGGTCCTTGCTGCTTTAATTGTTGCTTGTAAGCAGGAATCAGGAGGATAGAATTATGGTCAGATTTGCCAAATGGAGGGCGAGGGAGAGCTTTGTACGCGTCTCTGTGTGTGAAGGAAAGGTGGTCTAGAATGTTTTCCCTCTGGTTGCACATTTAACATGCTGATAGAAATTAGGTCAAACTGATTTAAGTTTCCCTGCATTAAAGTCCTCGGCCACTAGGAGTGGCGCCTTTGGATGAGCATTTTCCTGTTTGATCATTGAGTGTGGTTTTAGTGCCAGCATCGGTCTGTGGTGATATGTAGACAGGTAAGAGAAATACAGATAAACTCTCTAGATAGATAGTGTGGTCTACAGCTTATCATGATATACTCTACCTCAGGTGAGAAAAACCTTGAGACTTCCTTAGATATCGTGCACCGGCTGTTGTTTACATGAATGCATAGGCCCCCGACCCGTGTCTTACCAGAGGCTGCTGTTCTGTCCTGCTGATAGTGTATAACCTGCCAGCTGTATGCTCTTAATGTCGTCGTTCAGCCACGACTCAGTGAAACATAAGATATTAGTTTTTAATGTCCTGTTGGTAGGATAAACGTGCTTTCAGTTCGTCCCATTTATTTTCCAGCGATTGAACATTAGCTAGCAGGACGGAAGGCAAGGGCAGATTAGCCACTCGTCACCTGATCCTCACAAGGCACCCTGATCTCTTTCCGCGAAATCTGTTTCCTTCTCCAGCGAATAACAGATATCTGGGCCTGGTCGGGTGTCTGTAGTATATCCCTCCCGTCCGACTCATTGAAGAAGAACTCTTTGTCCAGTTTGAGTTGAGCAATCGCAGTTCTGATGTCCAGAAGCTCTTTTTGGTCATAAGAGACGGTATCAGCAACATTATATACAAAACAAGTTATGAACAACGCAAAAAAACGAACAAAATAGCATGGTTGGTTAAGAGCCGATAAGGCGGTAGTCATCCCCTCCGGCACCATCACTCATCTCTTGCAGTAGTAGTAACAAAAAAATGTCTGTTTTTTGTTTTCAGGCTGTCTTCACTGACCTGGAGATCATGGCTGCTCTGTTTAGCAGTGCTATACACGATGTAGATCACCCCGGAGTGTCCAACCAGTTCCTCATCAACACAAGTCAGTTCCATCCCTCACTAGCAATCTCACTCATTAGATCTAATTAAAGGATATGTCCTTTGGAGCAAAATGTGTCTGGCCTCTACTACTGTGAAGACTACATTATAGCATCTGTAAGGCGGAGTTTGATCTCTGGAGAAATGGTTTATTCCGTTATTTTGAACCTAATGAATACGTTTTTGTAGTTATACAGGGAATGCCTTGGAATTGTTGTTGCTTTACTAATGGGTGTTCCTACTGTAGATTCTGAGCTGGCTCTGATGTACAACGACGCTTCTGTCCTGGAGAACCACCACCTGGCTGTGGGCTTCAAGCTGCTACAGGAGGACAACTGTGACATCTTCCAGAGCCTCAGCAAGAAACAGGGGCAGTCCCTCAGGAAGATGGTCATCGACATGGTGAGGCACTGACCGAATGAATTGGAATTGAATAGAAATGAAATATTATCTACACTCCTCCATGTTATCATAGTTAAACATAATGAATGAGCCGACATCATAATGATATGGCCATTTAGCAGACACTTTTCCCCAAAGTCACTTACATTTCACACAGTGAAAGAGTATATTCAGTATCAAAACCACAACACAACCCTGGATGTTGGCGGCACCATGCTCTAACCCACTGACCCTTTGGAATTAGTGACTGAAGTCAGTGTGATTAATTGGTATTGCCATAGAATTTCTAAACCCAGAGGCCCAACATAAGCAGTTTCTACATAATGTTCATACTAAAAGATGTTTGGTATTGTCCTCTGCAGGTGTTGGCCACTGACATGTCCAAGCATATGAACTTCCTGGCTGACCTGAAGACCATGGTGGAGACCAAGAAGGTGACCAGTCTTGGAGTGCTGCTGCTGGACAACTACTCAGACCGCATCCAGGTCAGAGGTCATTCCTAGAGTAGACACACGACTGGCCACATATTAGTAGTCTACTGTGACTTCCTCTTCTATTCTCTGTCTCACACATCTGCATTTATCTGAATATTGTCGCTGTCTGATGAAAACCTAATAACTTTATTTGCCAATTATTCTTTTTTTTAAATTGATTGAAAGCAGTAACTCCCCTCATTGTACTCTGAACATGAATCTAGGACCAATAAAGTGTATTCAAAATAGCTTCTGAAGTGTCATAATTCTATGTTTGTTCATGGGAAAATATGGAAATTCAATATCCTGAAAAGGTTCTGTTTTAGAGATGAGAGGTTTTCATCAGACAGCGACAATATGTGGATACAGGAGAGGTGAAAGCAATTTGAGGGGAGATGAGGAAAGAAAGCCCCTTCAGATCATTGAGATGGACGATGGTGTTGAGTCTGAACTGTCTACTGGAGACAAGTGTGATGAGTGCAGTTGTCTAAAATAACTCAAGACTTCATAGTGTCATGTACATTCAAAGTTTCTATATAAATGTCTGAAATATAAATGACAAAATCAATATGAATAAAAAATGATATACTTCTTCAAAAAATATCTAAACAACAGATAAACCAAGAACTAACATGGGCCTCCCTGTGTGTCTCCAGGTCCTTCAGAACATGGTTCACTGTGCTGACCTCAGTAACCCCACCAAGCCCCTGGAGGTCTACCGTAAGTGGACCGACCGCATCATGGTGGAGTTCTTCACCCAGGGGGACAGGGAGAGGGACAAGGGAATTGAGATCAGCCCTATGTGTGACAAACATAATGCCTCCATCGAGAAGACCCAGGTACCGTACTGTGCATAGCGTGCATCCAGCCACACGAGGCATGCAGGCTCTCTTACACATGCAGACACAAGAATCTGCAAACCCACCCGCAGGTCTCTGTCACTGCTTAACAGACAGTTGCTGGCAAATTATTGTCATAATGTCTGTTGAAACCCACCAAAACAGTGTGTGTTTATATCTCTCATCTTTCCTCCCCTCTGTAGGTGGGATTCATAGACTACATCGTCCACCCTCTGTGGGAGACGTGGGCTGACCTGGTCCACCCTGACGCCCAGGACATCCTGGATACCCTGGAGGACAACCGGGAATGGTACCAAAGTATGATCCAGCGCAGCCCCTCACCCACACTTGAGGACAGGGATCTTGACGGGGGGCCAGGAGCCCTGGAAGCCACACCGGGGGGATGCTGCGCCTCCGCAGGGGACAAGTTCCAGTTTGAACTCACCCTGGAGGAGGAGGAGGAGGAGGAGGAGGGTGACTCAGACCTGGAGAGCCCCCCCGAGGAGGAGACGTCACAGGGGGGAGAGACCTCTAGGAAGACCCCAGCCCTGTCTCTATCCCCAGAGCCCAGCAGCAGATACCGGCCCCCCTCCCCCCACCCTGGCCGGGCCCTCAGTCTGGCCACCATGTCGGTTAGGAGCCCCGACCTTCTCAGAACGTTGGGCCCCGGGGTGGGCGCGGACGACATAGGCGATAGGGACAGAGAACTGGGCCAGGAAGGCAGTAGTGTAGCTTACCTACGGCTTGGCACGTAACACAAACCTTGGCCCTCCCTTCAACTTATTCCATCCCTGCCTTGGTTTGTGGGTCCCAGCAGCAATTGGACATGCAGGGTGGGATTTCTATCAAGTCTGTAATGACAACAGTTCCTTTACACTGGAGACACCTTAACACTTTTAATATTGTAGAACAAGAAGTATCGTTTTATTCTCTATTTTCTTCTGTGTACGAGATAGGACTTTTTAGTCCTGCATTCTGTAGTTGATTCTGGGCGGAAAGTGTCTTAGACTCGAAGGTAGAGAACTGACCACAAGCTAACCAGTCTCACCAATGTCTCCTGATCGAAGCAAGGAATTATACTGAGAAAACGATGTCTTCCTCAAAATGATGGAATATAGATATTCAATGGAATATTGCAAGGATTGTAATAATTTTACAGGGTCTTGGAACTTTTGCACCACACATTTTGTCTCTGAGAATTATGTGAATGTTTTACCAAATCCAGTATGTACCTGAATAGTGAGAGAATTGTAACTTAAACCTCAGGGTATGACGAGATATAAATTATTTTAATGTAGCATGGACGTCTTGGGTACCCCTTAACGGAGACTGCCTGTTTAGAGTTGTGTTACTGATGACAAACAGCTCTTAGAACCTTACCGCTTCAAGTTATGCAAAAATACATATTTATTTGTCTGGCGACCTCTATTGATCTCAATTGAAAAGTTAATTAATGAATTTGAGAACTAAAGCAATTTAAATATAAAATGTGAAACGAACAGTACCAGTAAATTGTATTTCAAAATCCCGAAGTACTATGGTTGATTGGGGTACCCAATACAAGTTGTTTTAAATCTAGACTAACACCGCTTACACTCATGTTTGTAAAGTTGTATGTTTCTATGTGATTATGTTTTACGTTGTCACGTTTTCTATTTGATTTGAAATGGTTCCGTTTTGTTATATATATTGGGTATGTCCTCACCATGGGTGTATTCATTTCACCGATTCTGTTGCAAACCGGAAAACTGGTTTCTACTGGAAAAATTCAGGTAGGTCTGTCCCCGTTTCGTTTCATTTGCTCGGTTTGCTTTGGTAAATGATTTCCGTTGCAAGACGTAACGAACACACCCCAGGTCTGTTTGTCTCTGAGCTTTGTAAGCATCATTATCAGGGTGTCTCCATCATACAGTAGCACTTTACACTTTTTGTTGTAGAGGAAGCCCATTCAGTTCTAAAGAACTTGAGCCAAACCATGATTTTAGTGGTCAGCCATGGAAGGCTGTAGTTCCTGTCCAAAAACAACCCCCAGGCCTAACGCCTAGCAATAGGGAGAAAATTCAACCTAGCAGAGAGTGAGGTGGAGACATTGTCATGTAGCTTAAAGGGGCATGCAGTCAAAAACGTGATATCCTGTGTTTTATATATACATTTCAACACTGAGGTTGAAATAATACTGTGAAATTGTGACAATTATGATAATGCACTTTAACAGCTAGTTCAGGTTACACATCCCTCCCATTAGGCTCCTCGGACCACTCTGACAGTTCTAGCTAAATTCTTGCTGGAGAAATGGTATTTTGCCAAGCCATTTGTTTCTTTTTGAGAATTTTAATTGAAAATGATCGTAATTGTTACCCAGAAATAATTTGATATTGAGATAAAAACGGCTGCATTGAACCTTTTAAACCTATAAAATCCTGTCAGATCTCCAGAAGTGTGGAAGGGTTAGTGGTTGTTTCTGAACAGGGCCACAGTGTGGACTAATTAGGGCTTATTCAGTAGTGTGTGATGCTTTGAAAGTTGCAGATAGAAATGTAATGAACAGCGTTGATATTATTCCCTGTAGTACACAACAGAAAACCATGTCTGGTTTACACAATACTGTACATTCTGTATTGACATTGGATACTTTTTTATTCGCCTGAATAAGCCCCTAATGTCTTGATTGATTTGTTCTTGAAGGAAACTAGTTTATAGGGAAAATCTTTGGAATTTGCGCAAAATTTGCCAACCTAAGTCGTTATGAAATGTTGAACAAAGTTCTATCTGAACTGTTGATTGTAATCATGTCAAAGTTTGACTTTAAAATGTGTTGAGTTTCAGCAATTATCAGTTAGAATTATGCTATAATTTTAATGGAAATTGTAATACCTTGACTTTATATGTTGGATGTAATGCTTCGATGTAGAGCTCTATTCAATCCGTATCGCAGAAGTTCAGCGTTAGTGTTACTGGCATTTGAAGGCAATGTTCCTGAATAACGGAGACTGTACAGTAAACGCTGCATATGTCGGCTCGATCAGAAGTTACCATCATATCGCATAATCTGTAACGCTTCAGCGATACAGATTGAACAGGGCCCTTATGCTCTGCTCTTCACAGGGCTATAGCTTTTACCTACAGTATGTGAATGTCAATTGATCACAAACATCAATTTTCAAAGTTAATTTCTATTATTGCGTTCGCTGATTGCACCCTAATTTTTAAGTTAAACCAATACTGTACAACTTAACTAGCCCCTGCCAAATATAAGTACACTGAACATTTTTTTCCCCCCATGCGCTCAAAAGGCTTCTCAAATGTCTTATTTCTCCTTTGCCAAGATAATCCTGACAGGTGAGGCATATCAAGAAGCTGATTAAATGGCAGGATCATTTATTGTGCTGGGCACAATAAAGGCCACTCTAAAATGTGCAGTTTTCTCACAACACAATGTCACACAAGTTTAGAGTGAGCTGACTGCAGTAACGTCCAACAGAGCTGTTGCCAGAGAATTTAATGTTAATTTCTCTACCATAAGCCGCCACCAACGTCATTTTAGAGAATTTGGCAGTATGTCCAACGGGCCTCACAACCGTAGAACACGTGTAACTACGCCAGCCCAGGACCGCCACATCCGGCTTCTACACCTGTAGGATCGTCTCAGACCAGCTACGCGGACAGCTGATGCCACTGGCACACTGGAGAAGTGTGCTCTTCATAGATAAATCCCAGTTTCAACTTTATCGGGCAGATGGTGTTGTGTGGGTGAGCGATTTGCAGATGTCAACGTTGTGAAGCTACAGACAACGAACAACAATTGCATTTTATCGATGGCAATTTGAATGCACAGAAATACCGTGATAAGATCATGAGGGCCATTGTCGTGCCATTAATCCGCCGCCATCACCTCATGTTTCAGCATGATAATGCAAGGATCTGTACATACAGTACCTTGCGAAAGTATTCGGCCCCCTTGAACTTTGCGACCTTTTGCCACATTTCAGGCTTCAAACATAAAGATATAAAACTGTATTTTTTGTGAAGAATCAACAACAAGTGGGACACAATCATGAAGTGGAACGACATTTATTGGATATTTCAAACTTTTTTAACAAATCAAAAACTGAAAAATTGGGCGTGCAAAATTATTCAGCCCCTTTACTTTCAGTGCAGCAAACTCTCTCCAGAAGTTCAGTGAGGATCTCTGAATGATCCAATGTTGACCTAAATGACTAATGATGATAAATACAATCCACCTGTGTGTAATCAAGTCTCCGTATAAATGCACCTGCACTGTGATAGTCTCAGAGGTCCGTTAAAAGCGCAGAGAGCATCATGAAGAACAAGGAACACACCAGGCAGGTCCGAGATACTGTTGTGAAGAAGTTTAAAGCCGGATTTGAATACAAAAAGATTTCCCAAGCTTTAAACATCCTAAGGAGCACTGTGCAAGCGATAATATTGAAATGGAAGGAGTATCAGACCACTGCAAATCTACCAAGACCTGGCCGTCCCTCTAAACTTTCAGCTCATACAAGGAGAAGACTGATCAGAGATGCAGCCAAGAGGCCCATGATCACTCTGGATGAACTGCAGAGATCTACAGCTGAGGCGGGAGACTCTGTCCATAGGACAACAATCAGTCGTATATTGCACAAATCTGGCCTTTATGGAAGAGTGGCAAGAAGAAAGCCATTTCTTAAAGATATCCATAAAAAGTGTCGTTTAAAGTTTGCCACAAGCCACCTGGGAGACACACCAAACATGTGGAAGAAGGTGCTCTGGTCAGATGAAACCAAAATTGAACTTTTTGGCAACAATGCAAAACGTTATGTTTGGCGTAAAAGCAACACAGCTCATCACCCTGAACACACCATCCCCACTGTCAAACATGGTGGTGGCAGCATCATGGTTTGGGCCTGCTTTTCTTCAGCAGGGACAGGGAAGATGGTTAAAATTGATGGGAAGATGGATGGAGCCAAATACAGGACCATTCTGGAAGAAAACCTGATGGAGTCTGCAAAAGACCTGAGACTGGGACGGAGATTTGTCTTCCAACAAGACAATGATCCAAAACATAAAGCAAAATCTACAATGGAATGGTTCAAAAATAAACATATCCAGGTGTTAGAATGGCCAAGTCAAAGTCCAGACCTGAATCCAATCGAGAATCTGTGGAAAGAACTGAAAACTGCTGTTCACAAATGCTCTCCATCCAACCTCACTGAGCTCGAGCTGGAGGAAGGAGGAATGGGAAAAAGGAGGAATGGGAAAAAATGTCAGTCTCTCGATGTGCAAAACTGATAGAGACATACCCCAAGCGACTTACAGCTGTAATCGCGGCAAAAGGTGGCGCTACAAAGTGTTAACTTAAGGGGGCTGAATAATTTTGCACGCCCAATTTTTCAGTTTTTGATTTGTTAAAAAAGTTTGAAATATCCAATAAATGTCGTTCCACTTCATGATTGTGTCCCACTTGTTGTTGATTCTTCACAAAAAAATACAGTTTTATATCTTTATGTAGCCTGAAATGTGGCAAAAGGTCGCAAAGTTCAAGGGGGCCGAATACTTTCGCAAGGCACTGTAATTCCTAGAAGCTAAAAATGTCCCGGTTCTTCCATGGCCTGCACAGTCACCAGAAATATCACACATTGAGCATATTTGGGATGCTTCGCACAGCTGTAACTCAGTAAACTCTGAAATTGTTGCGTTTTATATTTTTGTTCAGTGTATATAACAAAGTTCACTCAATTATCCTTAATGGAGGACAGTGAAATCTGAAAATAACAACAAAATTCAACAACAGCTCCAGCCTGGGAACTAACACTAAAGTATTTCCCGCTTACTCTTTTCCTGGTAAGGCAGGGGGAAAAGTACACAAGTATTCATAAATAACTTGACCATATTCTATTCACTCATGTTTGGTAATAATAAGCAAACAGCTCAAATAAGAGCCTTAAATTGTGACTGGAGAGGAGCTGAGCTGTATCGTGGGTAAAACGTACATAAATCAGTGTCATTCAGTGTTAAATGTGTTGTCAGAGAAGTTAGAATGGTGACTCTTGGTCCCTTTATTGCTTTGCTGAAACTGACATGGTATACCATTACGGTGATTGTTCTGTGTGTCTTTTTTATCCGCAATGTTGGACAGTAGTATATTTTGTCTGTCAAAATGTAAGTACGGTAAGAGATCTTAATTTTTCTGGAGCCAAAAATATTTTACAAATTTGCTTAATTTAATAATTTAAAAGTAATTTTTTAAAACATTTCTGGAGTTCAGTGAAAATGCCAATAAATTATGGAAACCTGTATTTGTGAATCTGATTAAATCTATCGCTGTTCGGAAGTAATTAAACTGTGTTGGGTTGATGCCTCGTTCGTGCTTGTCGGAACTAGGAAACTCTAATTTCCACTAACTGGTTGAACTCTGCACGTATAGAACTACAACCAGTAAGCAAGTCACATTTCTGAGTTTAGTTCCGACTAGCACGTGAACGCGGCATCAACCCCCGCCTAATCTTTGAATAATGACAAAGTTAGAGGGTCAAAAATCATACCCCGAAAACATGCCAACATCCTGTGTTATTCGTAATGGTGAGAATGTCTTGGGTGTATGATCTTTGACCCACTAACTTTCTCAATCATGACTCATTCAGGAGGATCCGTACTCATTGTAGCATCCAAAAAAGGGCAAAAATTAATCAAATGCATCCAACAAGTTTGTAATTGTGTGCTAGGAATATGGGACCAAATAAACGGACTACTTTATTTACTATAATCTTTTGGGGTGGGTATCTTGACCCCTACCTTTTGAGGGAAAAGTATTACTTGTTAAACAAAATCTCTTTCTGAGCAATTGTATTAGTATAAAATAATTTCCCAATTTCTTTGAGCATACAGTATTACTCATTATTTAAATATATTTTACTCATTACTGCTCATCTTTATCAAGGATGTTTAATTTCAGACCCCACAGTTATATGCACTCTTAGGCTTGAAAGAGAAATCTGTTCATACAAAATGGAACCATAACTTGTTAGCATTGGGTTAAATTATCAATACATATGGAGTTATGACACAGTATCACACAGAATAAAACAAGTATTACAATACATTTCAGCAACAAGAGTAAAGAAATGAGCGACTTATGATTTATGTTGGACTTGCATTGTCTTTCAAAAGAATGATAGAAACTGGTACTTATACTGTAACAAAATATATTTTGAAAACATGAATGGCATGCAGAATGACTGCTGGTTTTAGCACAGACTCCTGTCTAGTTTCTTCTGTGCTCCGGTGCAGGCAGGGGGCTTTCCTCCCTGTGGACAAAAATGGGTGATCATTACATTTTAGCTCAGCCGATGACACCATGTTGAACACAGTTTAATACTC
This sequence comes from Oncorhynchus nerka, assembly GCF_034236695.1. Lineage (NCBI taxonomy): Eukaryota > Metazoa > Chordata > Actinopteri > Salmoniformes > Salmonidae > Oncorhynchus > Oncorhynchus nerka. The sequence goes on from NC_088420.1 coordinate 19,619,915, forward strand.
AATTACATTTAAAGTGATCAAACAAGGACCAGTCACACACAACTCACCTTATACATCTTGCAGACCAAGTTAAAAAGTGATGACATTGCTTTGTCCTGAAAGTCACCTGTGTATTCCTGCAGACACAAAAATTAGGAATTGGAGAGTCATGCACAGGCTTGACCTTGGCACATAGTTTGATTCCATGACCTGCTATACACAGTCTATCTGTTCAAAAAGCAGTACTCAGTAACACTATGGTTAATAATCTGTAGATGCCTCAAATTCAATTCTGGACAGTTCCATTGCCCCTACCCATTGTTCCCCTCTAATTAGGGACCGATTTAGATCTGGAACACCAGGTGTGTGCAATTAATTATCAGATCAGAAAACCAGCAGGCTCCAGCCCTCGTAGAGTAAGAGTTGAATAACCCTGCTGTAGTATCTACATCGTGCCCCTAGTTTCAGTCCCAGCAGTGTCCTACCTTATTAATTGTCACCCAGGGGACGTGTGTTTTGGCTGGACTGAGAGCATTGGTCTTCAGGGCGTTCTCATGCATAAGTTTGAGGCCGAGCTCTCCCTTAACACAGGTTGTGACACTGTCCCACGTCATGGAGGGGACGTGTAGCTGTAAGCACTAGGGGAGAACAGAATGCATGTTACCAATAACCCAGAGCCCTTAATGTGTAAACAGAAAAGGTGCACAAATGCATTTGTTGATTTTTTTTTGTTACTTTTACCCCAATTTGGTTGTATCCAATTGGTAGTTACAGTCTTGTCTCATCGCTGCAACTCCCATACAGACTCGGGAGAGGAAAAGGTCGAGAGCCATGCGTCCTCCGAAACACAACCCAACCTTGACACAATGCCCATTTAACCCGGAAGCCAGCTACACCAACGTATCGGGGGAAACACTGTGCGACCGTGTCTGGCCCACCACAGGAGTCGCTAGTGCGCGATGGGACAAGGACATCCCTGCCGGCCAAACCCTCCCCTAACCCGGATGACGCTGGACCAATTGTGCGACGCCCCATGGGTCTCCCTGTCGCGGCCGGCTCCGACACTCGGGAGGCCCTCACAAATGCATTTTGAATTAAAAAGAATGCAAGTGGTTTAACATTAAGTTAAAAACAGTACAATGCTCACAGGTTGGGCGGCGGCGAGAACATTTGCTGCAGATTCCATGCAGTCAATGACAGGGAAGGCAGAGTACAGACCCACTGAATGTAGAATACATGCCTAAAGGGAAAGTATGAAATACAAAAACTACATTTCAGGAACAGATTACCTATTTTTAGTGATTCAAGTTATAAGCAGAACTTCAGACATTTCCCATTTTATTGGCAAGCGCACCTCAATCATGTTGCTATGACACTCTGGTTCCCCATGTTCACAGGTGAAGGGAGAATTCCCTGAGGGAAGCTCCTGTGAAAGAACAGGAAAAAGGCTGCAGCATGAACACAAAACAAGCTCTCATTTATTCAATAGTCAGAGACTGTGGATAGATCTATCAATCAAAGGCCTGTACTGAGGTACAGCCTGAACTTGTCCAATAACCCCCCAAAACTGAACACGACTCAGTACTCTCCATCTTGAGAAGAGGCCTACCTGCGCATTGCCGTAGGGCACCAGTTTTACCTCCATGATATCATGGAGCATGGCCCAGGTAGGGAAGAGCTGCTGGGTGAGGAAGACCCTGCAGCCTGGACACAGGCTCTCATAGTACAGGGTCACCTCAACTCTGGGTACTGCTGAATTGGGCCTGGTGGCATTGAGCTCCAGACACTGCTTCTGAACCTAGACAGGAATCATGTTCAGAGAAAGCTGGGCTGGAACTCGTTCAATTTGACAAATGATTTACGTTCTGTTCATATTGAGATATGCCTGGAATTCACACATTCACAAGTAAATGTAGGAACCATGCCACTTGTAAACCCTAGTTTTTCCGAAAAATATGCGAATTGGGCTGCCTGTCTAAACACAGCTCATCAAGGATTGGTGTCAGTCACATGCCCTCAGGAAATCTAGGACCTCTGGTACTCAATTTCAAAAGCATGACTCATTTAACCATGGACAAGGGACTCTTTGAACAGTAATTTAAAACTGAACAGATAATCCTGATAAACATGGGATACTCACATATACATATTGACCTTGTTATATAACTAGGAATAGCAATGTCTTAATGCTTGGTGAGATTAGCCATTGGAAAGTTTATTTGTAAAAAATAAATTTAAAAAAAGACAGGTTATTTAATCATTCAACTGAATAACTTCTGTAGTAGGCTGCATGCGACACATTCAAAGTACCAGGGTATAATCAAGAAGAAGGTACATGAAAATAGATCTTATGAAAGTCTTAAAAACAGAACCTAGCAACTGGCATTATGTCCGAGTGCAGTTATTTGAACTTGATAACGATACTCCAAACTTACCCCACATTCTATTGCAATTTCCAAACTCCTACACCACTGAGACGGGGGGTATTCACAGCCCGGTTTGGGCTTTGACTTTCCATGGGATTTCTTGAAAGTAGAGCAGAAAAAAAGAAGGACTAACACCGATGCAAACTTCATGTTGCTTACAGGTACTGAAGCCAGAGCCTTCCTTAACATTTCCCTCAGACAACACTGTGACCAATTTGAAGAGTGAGTGGGTTGGAGCTCCTTCCACCAATGACTACAACAATCATCCTTAGCTGTGATGATGAGATGGATTCTTGTGACCAAACTCTCTCATTGGACATCCCACAACAGCCATATCATCGTTTCAGACACTTCTTATACAGGGACAAATTGGTAGGCAAAACAGGAATAAGAACAAACTTCAAACTTAGGCCAGAGTGGAATCATTCTTGATTGACTGAATTAACATTAATAGATCATTAATAATGTATATAGTCACAACATTAGAGAAATAGCAGTACATAACAGTCCATCACGTGTCTTAACTACATAGACAATTGCCAAGGCTACAGTGAGGAAAATCATAGATTGTATGACCATGTTGTGACAGTAGATGTCACAATTCTCCCAACATTTACACTCAATTGGCTTCTGAGCAAGGGATTGCTTTTGTCAAAATAATTTGGGGAAAAATGTCAGGCATTTTGACAACTTAAAAATTAACAATTTTATTAAAGTTTATCATTAGTACCATACAAAACTACCAGTCTGACAAATACATAATATGGAGTGCAGCCAATATTTTCATTAGGTAATGCAATAATTGTACAGAATTTTGTCAATTTAAAAGTGCATTTTGCTGTTCATTAGCAATGTTTTGGGGGGGGGTTTCTACATTTCAAATTACTGAACTCCAGCCAAGTATTATACACATACTATGTGTATCAAATAGCAGTATCTAACAGACTTTTCAGCACAGTTTCACAAATACAAAAGCTAAAAACCAAGCAGTCTTCAACTATTGAAAGTCAACATACAACAAATACTACGACAGTTTCATTCTCGATAACAAAATCTAAAAAAGTTCACTGCTTCCACACAGGCAGCCAATTGTTGATATTTTTGCCATTAGTTTTTTTTGACCAATCACATCAGATATTTTCACAGAGCTGATCTGATTGGTCAAAAGACCAATTAGTGAAATAAATAATTGGGCTGCCTGTGTAAACAGCCTTTTCAGTCTTTTCAATCTATTTGGTTATTTAGAGAAATTAAATCTCTAAATAAGCATGAAATATAAATGTAAAGAATATCACCAAAAGTATTCACACTAGCTTATTCAATTAAATCTGCTCAAATAACAAAACACAAACAGGTTTCATAAAAGCCACTTTCAAACAGCCCATTAAGAGCCACCAATGATGCCGTCCTTGTCTTAAAATGAGATGTCCACTATGAGTGTTTCTGACCAGTTATTGTAAATTAATGAACCTGTTCAAGTCAAATTATAATAAAACTCCTGAAACATGAGTTCCCTATTCATGTCTTTGTAGTGCATTTACAGTAGCAGATTTTAACATTGGCACAGCGACATCCCTACTCAAGCCTCAAATTTGTACCCACTCACAGGCTTTCTCACAAGCTGAGGAAATGTGTCGTTTTACGTTGCACCGTCATAGCGGTCTGAGACAGAAATCAAGCACAGCTTTTGTCGACCTCCAATATAATTTATTTTATTTTATTTAACTAGGCAAGTCAGTTAAGAACAAATTCTTATTTACAGTGACTGCCTACCCCGGCCAAACCCTACCCCGGACGACGCTGGGCCAATTGTCGGCCGCCCTATGGGACTCCCAATCACGGCCGGTTGTGATACAGCCTGGAATCGAACCAGGGTCTGTAGTGACGCCTCTGGCACGGAGATGCAGTGCCTTAGACCGCTGAGCCACTCGGGAGCCCAAGTCCACAGAAAAGGCCAGGGGAAACAATGTCACTGAGAACAGACTGTCTAGACCTAGCTACAGATTGTATGCCAGAGAATGTGATATAACCAAAGAATGTTGGTGTCTGGGCGTTACTGGGCGTTAGAGGAAGGCCCCATACAAACCGCCGCCATAGATTTTTCAACTAACCTGTTATTGGCAATACTTTTTTCAGAGAATCGAGAATAACGAAAGTATCTGAAAAATGTCAGGTTCCAGTTACAGGTGGTTCTACAAAAAACAGCAAAAACTAAAAAATATTACATCCAAGTATTGTACAGCATGAGGAGGTATCTCGACATCTTAGCTGCCACAGATCTAGCATTCCCAGCATTATTGCAGCCACACGGCCACACGTATAAGTAGGTGACAAACAAAGGTCTAAGCACACCACAAGGCATATCTCACTTAAACATTGATATCTTTCTCAATTTATTGTTTTTGTAGAACCAACTGCAACTGGAAACAGACTAAGATACTTTTTTAAACGAATCGAGAATGAAGAAAGTAATCCCCAAGAACAGGTTAGTTGAAAAATCTATGGCGGCGGTTTGTGTGGTTCTTTTGAGTAACACTCAGTAATGGACACCAACACTCTTTGGTTATATCACATTATCTGGTGTACAATCTTTAGCTAGTCTTAACCTGGCTGTGGTCATGTCAGTGGAGGGCATACGTAGTCTTATACTGCATGCAGAGCCACCGTGTGCAATTTGAAAACAAACCAGAAACATATTTTTTACTCTCTTTTTTATACAGCACTCTCTCTTGCCAAAACAAATCAACTAGATAGTCCCAGTTTTCAAAGATCCGTTGACCTGAAGGACAGTCGAACTGAGCAGGACTCTAGTAAATAGTCCAGACTATTATTGTCATCGCTCTCCAAGGAGACACTTTTCACCTAACTACCAGACAAACATAAGAACAGGTTAACCAGATTAACATCAACATTGTTGTCAGCTATAAAAGGTTGATTTACACCAATCCCAACATGAACGGCAATCTAACCACTCCTAAAAGTGAGCAATAAAATGCACCAACGTCTGATTAATACATGACAAGTGTAAAGGTTATCACTCATTCAGTGATTTTACTTGAATCAAAATCAATGTTGATGAGGCATCGTGAAGTTGTATGTCTAACTCGCTGCATAGTACTAATCAGTTTGTCAAAGTAGTGTTTCAAGTCTACCTAGAATATCTGGTGTATATGTTAGCATTACAGTACAACTTGTTTCCTGGGAAAGAAGCTCATTCACAAAGTGTGGCAGGTATAGTCCGATTAAGTAAATTGTGGAATTACGCTACCATTACCTTAATGAGAGACTGCATACTGCATACCCAATGTGATGCATACTGCATACCCAATGTGATGCATACTGCATACCCAATGTAATGCATACTGCATATCCAATGTGATGCATACTGCATATCCAATGTGATGCATACTGCATACCCAATGTGATGCATACTGCATATCCAATGTGATGCATACTGCATATCCAATGTGATGCATACTGCATACCCAATGTGATGCATACTGCATACCCAATGTGATGCATACTGCATACCCAATGTGATGCATACTGCATACCCAATGTAATGCATACTGCATATCCAATGTGATGCATACTGCATATCCAATGTGATGCATACTGCATACCCAATGTGATGCATACTGCATATCCAATGTAATGCATACTGCATATCCAATGTGATGCATACTGCATACCCAATGTGATGCATACTGCATACCCAATGTGATGCATACTGCATACCCAATGTGATGCATTGATGCGGCAGGGTAGCCTAGTGGTTAGAGCGTTGGACTAGTAATCGGAAGGTCGCAAGTTCAAACCCCAGAGCTGACAAGGTACAAATCTGTCGTTCTGCCCCTGAACAGGCAGTTAACCCACTGTTCCTAGGCCGTCATTGAAAATAAGAATTTGTTCTTAACTGACTTGCCTAGTTAAATAAAGATCAAATACTGCATATCCAATGTGATGCATACTGCATATCCAATGTGATGCATACCCAATGTGATGCATACGCATACCCAATGTCAAAATGTAGTGAAAAGACCATGCTTCTTATATCTGGTACACAACCCCCATAAGATCTACTATCTATCCACAACTATAAAATATGAATGGAAATCCATTTACACCATGCACAAATCCAACACCGCCATCATACACACAGTAATGCAGGGGTGGGCAACTTCAGTCCTCAAGAGTGTCTGCTGGCTTTCAATCATTCCTTTAAGTCAGAAACTGATTGAGACCTGGGAAACCAAATGTGTACACTGAGCCCTGACCCTAACCTGGGAAACCAGATGTGTGCACTGAGCCCTGACCCTAACCTGGGAAACCAGATGTGTGCACTGAGCCCTGACCCTAACCTGGGAAACCAGATGTGTGCACTGAGCCCTGACCCTAACCTGGGAAACCAGATGTGTGCACTGAGCCCTGACCCTAACCTGGGAAACCAGATGTGTGCACTCTGAGCAGTCAGTGGCAGTAGTCCCAGGTAAAAGTCTGAGGGAGTTACCCATCCCTGCTCCAAGGCAATCAATAGCCAGGTCTATTTCAGATTTCTAGTTTCATACACAGTGCTGTACAAAACACTTGGCATCTGATTGGGGCAAGGCATCCACACTGACTCTGATCAACAGAGCGAGAATGGAAGACCGAGGATTAGAAGAGAAGGCACTTTCACCACCAAGTGTTCCACCATCAAGGACTGCAACTCCAGTTCACATTACATGTCACTGTCTGTCACAGCAATCAGTGTCCTCAAGTTACACCAGGGGCCATGCCAGCATCTAATATCATCAACCTCAAAACTATTTTAAACAGTCTTACATAGATTGCAACAAAAAAAAAGCTTTCAGAAAAAGACTAATTAATCTTTTTGATTAACACATTGGTACTGAATTTAGTCTTCTAGACATGTTCTGCTTTATGTGACAGGGCACATAGCAATGAGTCCACAGAATAGAGAATGCTTTCTTTGTATGCATCCCATAGCGCTGTGGGAGAAAATGTGTATTAATATGAACTTGCAACAAAACACTACAAGTTAAGCCTTTTACCACATCTCCCAATCATCCAGCCATGTCAGCAACGCTTGATGAAAACAGAAAGTCTGTTAGGTATTTTTGTTCTCCATGTCCAACCCTTACGCCTCTTTAACTGTTGAAAAAAGTTACTACCCCCCCAAAATGGCACCCTTAACAAGTCGATTTAAAAAGTAATTCCCTCCATTGAAAGGGAAAATGGAATCTACAGCAGTTACTTTAAAATAGTCAACATATTTTTATCCTAAAACTGTGTAGTGTTGTAAAGATTTAACAAAAATATAACATTTACAGGGTCTCTTCAAAGTCAAAACCCAGTCAGTCATTATATCTGCCACTTCCACTCCTATCAAACCCAACACTCAGAAAGTTGTTTGCTTTTTTGTTGGGAAAAGTGAGGGTGTGTGGTCTCAGTTCTGTGTGTGTTTTTGCTCTGTGCCGGGCCTTGTCCGGGAGACGGTGCGTCTCATCTAGGTTGCTGCTGGGTTAGGACAGGAATTGCCAGAGTTACATTCAGCGAGTCGTTGTGCTGGACCAGGGAAGTGTGTCTGTAGTGGAGAATCAGCTCTCTCAGGGAGCTGTACAGGTTGTAAGGCTCGGCGAAACCGTAGCCCGTGGAGGTCTTGAATATCACACAGTGCTTGACGTCCCCGTCCACGCTGCATGTACAGACGTGAAGTCAACAACAGAACAGTTGGTTAGACACCACGCCCAAACACAGCAGTCAAAGTGATATTTCAGCACAAAATCAAAGTTTGTCAGATGTTTTCAGACCTCATAAAGACACCATCAATTTTGAAGATCCTGCTATATGCCTCAATGCCAAATGTTCCTCAGTCCAATAGGTTTGGATGAGCTGACTCAGTTGTGTTACAGCTTAACGGTCCTTTGCGGATAAGATTGGCCAACCATGTTTTCAGATGGTCCCCACATTTCCCATGCGTTTGAGATTTTCAGGCATCATCTCAGCTGGTGAGTCCGGAAAACATCTGACAAACCTGGCTAAACCCCACCCAACAGTCTAGTCGTATTTCCAACCCAAATCATTATGTGACCTGCAGAGCAGGTTAATGGGACTCACGCTACAGAGCAGGTTAATGGGACTCACGCTACAGAGCAGGTTAATGGGACTCACGCTACAGAGCAGGTTAATGGGACTCACGCTACAGAGCAGGTTAATGGGACTCACGCTACAGAGCAGGTTAATGGGACTCACGCTACAGAGCAGGTTAATGGGACTCACGCTACAGAGCAGGTTAATGGGACTCACGCTACAGAGCAGGCATATGAGCCCTTCTGGGACTGGCTGTCTCGGATCAGGAAGGTGCCGTCACCCCTGCCCCTTAGCAGCTCTTCGGCCTGGCCTCGCTTGATGTCGCCCACGTACCAGGTGCGCTCGTCATGGTGTGGCAGGTCATCCATCTCATCCACCAGAGAATATAGGCTGGGAGGGAGAAGAGGGGATGAAACTAGGGTCAATATGATACACAATAAGACATGATTAAACATGGTGATACATCACAACTGTCAGACGGCCACATTGGTTTAACTCACTCTTCCACATCGTTCTTGATCCCAAGCCACTCGTTAATCTTCTTCTGTCTGGTGCCCTTCTGATTGAGCCACCTGGGGCGTTAACACAAGCTAACGGTTAGTTCCCATGTTCCTAAACATTTCAGTTTCGCATTGTAAAGTGTGTGTGTGTGTGTATAACCTACACCAGGTACTGGTCTCTGATCTTCCTCAGCTGCATGAGGTCTGGTTTCAGACTGTTCATCTTCTTGTCGATCTCTCGGTTGTCCGTCGCCTGCTCCTTCAGGTCCTGCTCCAGCTTCCGCTTGCTGTCATGGATCTCAGTCACACGAGACTTCAGCTTATCTGAATTACTTTGGATTCTGTAAGGTGGAGCGACAAGATTGGGAGGTCCCCCACTTCATAGTCATGATCACTACAGGCTTCAGTCAGAGGGCTAGTTCAAACCCTGTATCACAACATGAAAATCCTATAACAGGCAATGTAGATACCTCTCAATCTCTTGGCTGTTGCCCTCCCTGTGGAACTTGTCAATGTACTCTTTGCTGTAGCGCTCTTGGGTCTCGCACTGCTCCTCAAAGATATTGATGGTCTCGGTGAAGGCCTCGATGGCCGTGTGCTTCATCTGTAACTCCTGGAGTACAGGGAAAACAGATGAGGTTTTGCTCATTTCAAGTGCTATGGAACCCAGTCCCAAATATGACAGTGAAAATGGATGTGTTGAATATGTACCTGAGAGGTGCGAGTGTACTCTTCATACAAGACGTCATATTCCCGGCTCTTCTCCTGGTACTGTTCATGGTACAGCTTCAGTTGCTCTCCTACTGCTTCCACGTTGTCCTCTTTCACCACCTGGTCCTGGAAATAACAAAGACCATTAACTAACCAAATCAAACTATTTGTCACATGCGCCAGATACAAGAAGTGTAGACCTTACCGTGAAATGCTTACTGACAAGCCCTTAACCAACAGTGCAGTTCAAGAAGAGTTGAGAAAACATTTACCAAATAAAGTAAACAATAATAAAAATCAACACAATAACGAGGCTATATTCAGGGGGTACCGAGTCAGTGTGTGTGGGTACAGCTTAGAGGTAATTTGTACATGTACGTAGGGGTGAAGTGACTATGCATAGATAATAAACAGCATGTAGCAGCAGTGTACAAAACCAATGGAGGGGTCAATGTAATAGTCCGGTGGCCATTTGATTAATTGTTCAGCAGTCTTATGGCTTGGGGTAGAAGCTGTTAAGGAGCCTCTTGGTCCTAGACTTGGCGCTCCTGTACCGCTTGCCATGTGGTAGCAGAGAGAACAGTCTATGACTTGGGTGACTGGAGTCTTTGACAATTTTATGGGCTTTCCTCTGACACCGCCTATTATATAGGTCCTGGATTGCAGGAAGCTTGGCCCCAGTGATGTACTGGGCGGTATGCATTACCTTCTGTAGCGCCTTACGGTCAGATGCCGAGCAGTTGCCATACCATGCGGTGATGCAACCGGTCAGGATAATCTCGATGGTGCAGCTGCCAAACGTTTTGAGATCTGGGGACCCATGCCAAATCTTTTCAGTCTCCTAAGGGGGAAAAGGTTTTGTTGTGCCCTCTTCACAACTGTCTTGGTGTGTTTGGACCATGATAGATCGATGGTGATGTGGACACCAAGGAACTTGAAACTCTCAACCCGCTCCACTACAGCCCCGTTGATGTTAATGGGGGCCTGTTCGGCCTGTAGTCCACGATCAGCTCCTTTGTTTTGCTCACATTGAGGGAGAGGTTGTTGTGATACAACCACAGCAAGATGTTGAGCTATAGAACACTCAATGTGGGCTCAATGTATTTCAAATAGAGGGGCAGCAAGCAAACTCTCCTCACTTAAACATAATTGTTTGATAACATTTCAGACACGCTATTGCAGTCCTCTTGGGGATGCCATGGGTTTGGGATTTTCCTTAACGCATGTGCCATAAGAAATGTAAGGCCTTCCAGAAAGAATAAGGGTGCTGTTCGAAGGCTGCATTCCTTTTCTCATATCATCTATTTAAAAACCAAGTAACCCCATTGACATAAGGCCCAGAAGTCAAACCAACATAAACAGAATCATTCTACTACCTGCTGATATTTGGAGATGGGGTACAGTAGCCGCGAGTCCAGCTTGGGGTTGTACTGGGCCAGTGACTCCTGGTGATAATGCAGGATGAGCTCCACCACAGAGGAAAACGTCAGCGGCTCAGAGAATCCGTACCTGCCGCCTCGGTGGAAGATCTTGATCAGCTTGTTGTTTCCTCCTTTTCTAGAAAAGGCCAGAGCAGTTGAGCAATGTTACAGAGCTTCTGTGAAAGTCTCTGGAAGCTATCCAAAGTGGTGAAACGTCATTGCATTTGAAACGAGTGACTAGGGAGTACTTCTAGTCTCTTTTAGACAGACTAAATGATCAATACCCTTACCTGAGAGTCAATGTGTATTCTCCTTGCACCTTGCTTGAGGCGTCTCGGACCAAGAAAGTCCCATCCGGCATGTCTCTCATCTTCTCATTCACCTCCTCTCTGGAAAAAATATCATGATTACATCACTAAAACTGGGTGAGTAAGATGAGTGACAAGTGACAATCATTTCTTCTTGAAACAGAAGATTGTGGTCTCAACTGTAACTAACCAAGTGTGGACATTAACACTGGATTAATTATATAGCCAGATAAATTGTACCTGGAAATGTCTCCCCAGTACCACTCTGCATCGGCCATCTTGCTGCCGTCTCCATTGATCACAGAGGATGTCATGGCTTTGGTTTTGGAAGGTTTGGGAGGTAGGGCTGTCAAAGGGACCAATAGGTGGTGTCACAACACAGTGGGACATCCATTCAAAATGGACCCAAGAGATAGAGGTGTTTTTTAGTGAGTGATATATTGTTGTGAGCTTGTGTATATAGCCTCATTATTGTGTTACTTTTTAAAAAACTTCAGTTTATTTAGTAAATATTTTCATAACTCTATTGTTTGAACTGCATTGTTTGTTAAGGGGCTTGTAAAGTAAGCATTTCACCTGTTGTATTCGGCGCATGTGACAAATCAAATTTGATTTCAAAATCAAATCAAATCAAATGTATTTATATAGCCCTTCGTACATCAGCTGATATCTCAAAGTGCTGTACAGAAACCCAGCCTAAAACCCCAAACAGCAAGCAATGCAGGTGTAGAAGCACGGTGGCTAGGAAAAACTCCCTAGAAAGGCCAAAACCTAGGAAGAAACCTAGAGGAACCAGGCTATGTGGGGTGGCCAGTCCTCTTCTGGCTGTGCCGGGTGGAGATTATAACAGAACTAGGCCAAGGTGTTTACCTGGTGGCATTTCTTCCAGCTCCCAGGCCCTCACCACCAGCAGTCTCTCCAGCACCTGGGCAGAAACCTGACAATCTTCTTCTGACCTGGACAAAAATCAATACACTCCTACGTCAGTCATTCGGAGTACGGTGGAAAGAGTGGTTCAACGGGATGAGGGGAGTCATATTTTACAACAGTACAGGAGGGAAAGGTCAGTAACGTGGGACATTGGTTGGAGAGGTGTTGAGGGGACGTACTGTATATTTTGCTGACTTCAGAGAATAGTGTCCTTCCAGGAAAACAGATGTGTTATGGCTTCTATCTCAAGCTGGTTCAACCTGCAGACCATTTCTACAGCCAGATACTTTGTAGACTGACAACCGCATGAACTCAAGAGGATGCTGGTCATTGTTGATGCATTTCTTCCTCTCTCTCTCTGTTGGCTGGCCAGTATTTCTCTCTCCCTCTCTCTGTTGGCTGGCCAGTATTTCTCTCTCCCTCTCTCTGTTGGCTGGCCAGTATTTCTCTCTCCCTCTCTCTGTTGGCTGGCCAGTATTTCTCTCTCCCTCTCTCTGTTGGCTGGCCAGTATCTCTCTCTCCCTCTCTCGGTTGGCTAGCCAGTATCTCTCTCTCCCTCTCTCTGTTGGCTGGCCAGTATTTCTCTCTCCCTCTCTCTATTGGCTGGCCAGTATTTCTCTCTCCCTCTCTTTGTTGGCTGGCCAGTATCTCTCTCTCCCTCTCTGTGTCTATTGGCTGGCCAGTTTTTGTCCTCCCTCTCTCTGTTGGCTGGCCAGTATCTCTCGTGCCCTCTCTCTGCGTCTATTGGTTGGCCAGTATTTCTCTCTCCCTCTCTCCCGTGTCTATTGGCTGGCCAGTATTTCTCTCTCCCTCTCTCCCATGTCTATTGACTGGCCAGTATTTCTCTCTCCCTCTAGCTGTTGGCTGGCCAGTATCTCTCTCTCCCTGTGTCTATTGGCTGGCCAGTATTTCTCTCTTGTGTCTGTCTATTGGCTGGCCAGTATTTCTATCTCGTGTCTATTAGCTGGCCAGTATTTCTCTCTCCCTTTCCCTCTGTGTCTATTGGCTGGACAACCCCCCCATACCGACATAGGTATTTCTTTAAATGTGAGACTGACCCAGCGGGGAGCAGCAGAGGGCTGAAGAGGAGTGCGAGGGTGTGAGGGTCCAGGCCATTGTGGGGCGAGCTCTGGCCCACTCGGTCCAAGTGTCTGAGTAGGTACTGCAGGGTGAGCAGGCCTGGCAGGGGCACGGCCGGGGGCTCCAGTGCCTTCAGTAAACGCTTGCCTGTCTCCTCGACAGACAGCTCTGGGAAATAAGAACCAGCAAGGAGACTGCATGACAACCTTAGTGCCTTGGGTTTGAGACACAATGGTAAACCGACAACATTATTTTCTATCGAATGCCAAATTCACATTTTGCTTTGTATTTCTAAGCCGATTCCAAAATATACACAATTCTTTCAACAGTCACCTGATAGTGTGCTTCAATGATAGCTGTTTTTTTTGTTTTTGTTTTTGTTAGTAGAATATGCTCCTGGAATCACTTGCATCAGTTCTTAATGAGATACATGAAGAAGCATGTTAGTGCTAAAGATGCCGTTACCTGCTTCCTCTTGCAGGGCAATCTTCAGGCTGGGATAGACACACTCTGGGATGATGGGGGAGGGCAAGTCCTGCAGGAATCCCATCAGGGCCTCTGAGAGCGCCTGGACGTCGTACTGGCCCATCTCAGGCTCCGAGAGCTCTGTAAAAAGAACACTTTAGGTTGCTAATTCAGACACAGCAGAGTCTGTTTGTGTACATCGCTGGTTTTCCTGTTCTGTGGTAAGGTGTCCCAAGAGTTGTGCTTTGTGGCCAGAGTTTCTGGTGCGGCTAAGTGTGCTGTCTGGGAGACAGTGTCCAGACTAGTCCTATGACAGTGTCTGAGAGCCTAAAATAACAACCTCCTCCTCTTTCACCGATGCGACAGGCAGGCCAGACTGGCTGGGTGCTGCTTACTGCTCCGTCACGCCTCAGCTAGCAAACAGCTGTCTTAAAAGGCCTGCCTGGTCTGGTCCAGCTCTCCATCTGAGCAGATAGACAGTGGGGAGAGTGTCTGGCATGTGTGAGTGTGTGAGCATGGGGAGAATCTGGGTCGGTCTGTCTGTGGCATGTGAAAGGTGTGTTTGTGGGGGGTGGGGGTGTGCATCTCAGAACATGCTGTTGACACTTGATCTAGCCTACATCGTCCTGTCTGCTCAAATCTTTGGGAGACCGTACTCAAACTCATTGTGGCATGGATGTTGCTAAGCAAGTCCCAGGTCACTTGATTCCTTGGAACACCCAAGTGTTTACTTTCTCCAGTCGAAACAAACAGTGCCATGTATATAGATAAGCACAGAATAACAAGCGGAACGAACTCTTAGAGCCAATTATATTGCAATTAATGCAAAATCGGTCACGGAGTGAAAATAACACTCCCGAGGCTGTCCTCACTCTTCAGTACAGCGGGGCTCACAGAGAAGTGAAATAATGAAGTGCAATATATGCAAGATCGTTTATTTTGTGTGGGGGGGGCACAGCATCCATCCGTCTCTTTGATCCGTTTGAACAGACTGGCCTATTTCTCTACACAAACAAAGGCTGTGTTAATGGCCCACTGTTGAAATAGAGCAAAGACAAACAGAGCATGTAGTGTATCCTACAGGAACCACGAGGACAGCATGGTCATCACCCCTCTGAGTTATTTTCCTAACTGAACTCAATAGGCAGGGCTATAGAATGAACAGCACCACAATCATTGAAGTCACAGGGTTCGGAGTGAATTACTTTTTATCCTACAGGAATGGATGACTATCCGACGATGGCAACAGACTCTATCAACTTGTACAGCTCAGCAAGAGTTGAATGTAAGAACAATAAATTCATGCACAAGCATAATGTGCAAGAGAGAAAAAGAGGGTCTTACCAAAAATCAGGCTCTGTCTATGACCGCCAGCAGCCAAGGAGCCAGACTTCCTGTACAGCGTCTCGCACTCCAAACCTGCAAGAGTTTGACACACACACAGTTACCCTTCTGAAATAGTATTTTCTCTCCTGGCATTCCTCTATTAGTGGATCAATTAGTCACACGTATAAACATCCAAAATACAGCTCCCAGAGCTGAAAATACATGACTGAGACGCTAACTGAAACGTTTCAACACTAAACTGGCCTTCCACATGCTACCTGGAGGCCCAGGAGACACTTTCAGGAGTGCTAAGTCTGAAAGGTCAAAGATCAGATGGAGAGAGGAGAGGGCCTTTTCTCAATTCGATTTGCTCAACTCCTGCGTCCTCTCAGGGAATGTGGTTGTATGAAAAGCAAATTACGTTTACAGGGGTGGATCCCAAAACAAGGACGGACTTTTGCCCAAATAAGGAAAGGCAGAGGAGAGTTCCTATCAAAGCCAGGGTGTCTCCTCTAGCAGCAGATCCACCTTTTAAATGACACTGTTTGTAGACCATGGGGATCTAAGTGGACCATGATCAAAGCTAAATACATGTATGTATACAGTGCCTTCACAAAGTATTCAGACCCCTTGACTTTTTCCACATTTTGTTACATTACAGCCTTATACCACAATTTATTTATTTTTAAATCCTCAGCAATCTACACAATTATGACACATAATGACAAAGCGAAAAACAGTTTTTTAAATGTTGCTAATTTATTAAATATAAAAAACAGAAATACCTTACTTACATAAGTATTCAGACCCTTTGCTATGAGATTCAAGATTGAACTCAGGTGCATCCTGTTTCCATTAATCCTCCTTGAGCTGTTTCTAAAACTTAATTGGAGTCCACCTGTGAAAATTTCAATTGATTGGACATGATTTGGAAAGGCACACACCTGTCTATATAAAAGGTCCCATAGCTGACAATGCATGTCAGAGCAAAAATAAAGAAAGCCATGAGGTCAAAGGTATTGTCCGTAGAGCTCCGAGACAACATTGTGTCGAGGCACAGATCTGGGGATGGGTACCGAAAAATGTCTGCAGCTTTGAAGGTCCCCAAGAACACAGTGGCCTCCATCATTCTTAAATGGACGATGTTTGGAACGACCTAGACTCTTCCTAGAGCTGGCCGCCCGGCCAAAATGAGCAATCGGAGGAGAACGGCCTTGGTCAGGGAGGTGACCAAGAACCTGATGGTCACTCTGACAGAGCTGTAAAGTTGCTCTGTGGACATGAGAGAACCTTCCAGAAGGACAACCATCTCTCAATCAGGCCTTTATGGTAGCGTGGCCAGACGGAATTCACTCCTCAGTAAAAGGCACATGACAGCCCGCTTGGAGTTTGCCAAAAGGCACCTAAAGATTCTCTGGTCTGATGAAACCAAGATTGAACTCTTTGGCCTGAATGCAAAGCGTCACGTCTGGAGGAAACCTGGCACCATCCCTACGGTGAAGCATGGTGGTGGCAGCATCATGCTGCGTCAATGTTTTTCTGAGTCAGGGACTGGCAGACTAGTCAGGATCAAGGCAAAGATGAACGGAGAAATGTACAGAAAGATCCTTGATGAAAACCTGCTCCAGAGCGCTCAGGACCTCAGACTGGGGTAAAGGTTCACCTTCCACAGGACAACGACCCTAAGCACACAGCCAATACAAAGCAGGAGTGGCTTCGGGACAAGTCTCTGAATGTTCTTGGATGGCCCAGCCAGAGCCCAGACTTGAACCGATCTAACAGATGCTGTAATCGCTGCCAAAGGTGCTTCAACATAGTACTGAGTAAAGGGTCTGAATACTTATATAAATGTAATATTTCAGTTTTAAAAAATATATAAATTAGCAAACATTTCCAAAAACCTGCATTTGCTATGTCATTATGGGGTATTGTGTGTAGATGGTTGAAAAAAACAAAACAATTGAATCAATTTTAGAATAAGGCTGTAACGTAACAAAATGTGGGAAAAGTCAAGGGGTCTGAATTCCTTTTGAAGGCACTGTACAGTACATGTCATGCATAAAATATATTCTACCAAAGCATTAGTTTACATGCAAGTATGGATAACTGATACATTAATGTCACATCGAAAGTACTATGTGGCATATTTCCAGGTCAATGCTGCTGCTTCTCTTGTCAAATGACTTGTACTAAACACATCAGATTCAAACGTGTTCCGATATCACACAGCCATCTTACCTTTTTTCTCAATGGCCTCTATCAACTTCACCAAAGTGGGGAGGGCATTTTCTGGGGGTGGAAAAGGCTGGACAAACTCTTGAGCTGAAGTCCCTGGAAGACAAATAGGATAGGATACCCATTAGGCCTTGATCTTGTTTCAAATTATTATTACAGCAAATCTGTAGCAATCAAAGACACCAAACAAAGCTCAATCAAAATTACAACAGCCCCTTAAATAACTTTTAATCTTTTCACAACAAATACCCAGTTTAATTTTCTTTCAGGAATTTCACTCTCCCCTCCACTCCATTGCAAGGCCATGTTTCACCACAGCCCTTTGCGTGAGGAGGGTTTTTCAAGGGTCTCAGTGTAACACAATGAAGGATTTTAATTTTTTAAAAACCCTGAACAGGCATAACCTCCGGTGGCAGCGCGCCAGAGCCTCATTTTCAGACCCACTGTATAAGCTTGGCACCCCGTGCCTCCTGGCAGCGCAAGCCTAAACCATGTCTGATCATTTTGGAGTTCACAGAAAGTACCATGTCAGCACATTCCCCCTCTCTGCTGCACGTTAAACATGGAAAATTGCTGCCCAGCTCTTGATTTCCCTCCTGTATAATGTCCGCCCCACCCCCCTGCTTCTCTGCAGCCTTCACTCTTCCAAGGGTCACCATTCCCAAATGCTCTGGAGCCTAGCTGCTGTACAGTGGCTGAGTATTGCATGTTTGAGTCAGTCTTGCTAAGTCGCAACTGTACAATACAAAAACAAAATAAATATACAATAAAAAAACATATTTGCCTGTACTACAAACAGTGCATTAGACTACATACAGTAAGGTTATATTGAAAATACTTTCGGCAATATGAAATGGCTTCTAAGAACTGTGTGTGTGTGTGTGTGTGTGTGTGTGTGTGTGTGTGTGTGTGTGTGTGTGTGTGTAAAGTTCAGGAATTAGTAGTGAGCTGAGGACTCATAAGCAAAATAATAATATAAATCCTCCACAGAACAATATCAAAGACAGAGGACTCAAACAAAAACACAGCTCAAGAAGTTGTAGGCCTACCCTACCGACTGCATTGACCATCTGAAAATATGCCTATTGGCCACTGCACAAAATACTGCCATAATTAAACCCAACATTTGCATGTGAGAGGGCAGATTGGACCTAAGCTTATTAAACGCATTGTCGGAAGAAAACAATAGCCCTAGACGTAAAAACTTGTTTTTGTACAGAAAATGTTTTCTTCAGTAGTGACTATGACTAGGGCTGTTGCGGTGACTGTATTACCGCCACACCGGCGGTCACATGAAGGCATTCAAATTGCACATGACCATTTAGTCACAGTAATTAAGCTTCTCCAAGCTCTGATGCTGCAGATGGTCATTAGAGGCCTACCAAACTTGCAAACTGCCTGGTACTCAGCACTCTATTGTCCCTCTAACCACTCTGACATCAATGCAAACACTTCATGAGGACCCATGAGCTCATGTTGCGAAACATTTCTATAGGCTATGCAATTGTGTTAGAAAACAGGGTGATGGCCTCTATTAAAAAGAGGATCCCATCAGCCTTCTATAGGCTAGGCCTACTATATTTATTTCTCAACTTTCCTAATAATTTAGCACATTGCTTCCCTTTACAACAGGAGTATAGCCTAACTGGCTGGCATGAAAATGAACCAAGGGGAAAAGCAGTTCTCCATTCGCTATTTAAGTGCATAGATGACATGTATTTTTTCCACGAAGCAGTAGGCCTATGTCTACACCACCTTGAAAATGTCCGTTTTTATATTTAGTTGCCTCAGTCTTAAATGCTTTGTTGTAGAGTTCCTGAGATGTTGAGCAATCAAAAAAGAATCACATTTCAGCAATTGAACTCTCAAAGTCTCTGCTAGCCTCACAGTGGCCATTCTAAGCAGTTTTATTCTACTCCAGCTGCTTAGTTGGATGGAAGAATTGTGGAGAAAATTAAGAAACCTGGACACCAGGCTTTGGGCTGTGTCACTCCCTGTGTTCCCGTACACCACTGCCTGCTCAACCTAATTCGTAGAACGGTCCGTCGTCACTCCCTGTCCCAAGGCTGGGTATCTTTACTAGTCCATTGGCTGCAATTAATGGTATGTGTCTCCTGCAGACAGACTAAATATAACTAACATAGGTCCCGCCAGTAAAATAAGCCTTTAACATTCCCCAATTAAAAGAATGAAAATGTAGAGCATGTCTGGAAACTAAATTATACAGCATGGGTGAGTCTTTTTCTCCAAGGACGAAGGTAGTTCGCCTGGGCTTTAAAAAAACGGTCTAAATTGCATGTCAAGTTCATATTGCACTCAAACCACCTACAATATCACAAACTATCCTTAGTTGGATGACAGGGGTTTTGCCTAAAGCCACATTTAAAATACCTGAAGTACATATGCAATGCAGGAATACAATTAGGCCTGTCCTGAGTAGATAGGCCTAAGTTGCAAAAATACACAGAAGTGTACAGCCCAAAATGTATAACTCGATGCAACTATGCAGGGAAGCCATTTTGCGTAACTAATTGTGTTGTGTACATACGTTAGGTATAAATTAGATTTAACTCCCAATCAAATTGTGTCAAACATTTTTCATCTTTCATTTCAGAGCAAATTGTCAGTAATGACTAAATAGAAGGAAAAACTACTCTACAACCCATGGCATTTTAGAGACATAGAAAGAAAAAAGGAAAGCAAGTATGCAAGATGCAAGAGTAGCAGGGCTGCAGCAAAGAGAGGGGACATGGGGAAACGTGTCCAAGGCTAACAGGTTGGAATTGCTTGGGCAGCTGTGGGTATCATTTCCATTTCTCCTAGCAGGCCTGTGGCCTGGAGAGGAACTGAGCTGACCTGCCCCCCTACAGAGAATGAATAGAAGGCAAATATTGAAGCAGTGTCACGTGGCTCCAGAGGAATGTGCTGCTTCAGCAGAAAGCTCCCCTACCTGCTCCCTTTCCAGACTGACCTGGTGCTTTTCCAAGCTCCCAAAGCAAGCAACACAATTTACTGCCTCCAGAAGGGGAGCAACAGGCAGAAAACTGAAGTACAAAGGGAAATGGAAGGTGAGCTGATACTATGTGAAGACAATAATTATGGGTAAATAACAAAATACAAATAAAAGATAAGCGGACATCACAGATTTAAAAAAAAATTAAAGAGTAAAATCATCTAGAATGTTGAAAAAGTAGACAGGGTTTGTTGCTCTTGTAATCCTACAGTACAGTACGTATTCTTGTATGCAGAAGTTAATCATTAAACCTTTTGTCATAACACTATTTTCAGAACACTTCTGTTTAATGAATCTATGACCTTGCTTGGGGTGTTCATATTTAAACACGACCCCCAATGTGGGGAGTCTGTGGTGTGTGTGCCTTCACAGTGCCTTCAGAAATGATTCACACCCCTTGACTTTTTCCACATTTTGGTGTGTTACAGCCTGAATTAAAAATGTATTCAATTTAGATTTTTTTTTGTCACTGACCTCCACACAAATACCACATAATGTCAATGTGGATTTTTGTTTTTTACAAATTAAGAAAAAATGACAAGCTGAAATGGCTTGAGTCAATAATTATTCAACCCCTTTTATGGAAAACCTAAATAAGTTCAGGAGTAAAATGTGCTTAATTAACAAGTCATGTAAATTGCATTGACTCACTCCGTGTGCAATAATAGTGTATAATAACATATATAGATTTTTTTTAAATGGCTACCTCATCTCCATACCCCACACATATAGATAATTGTAAGGTCTCTTAGTCAAGCAGTGAATTTCAAACACAGATTCAATCACAAAGACCAGGGAGGTTTTCCAATGCCTCGCAAAGAAGGGCACCTATTGGTAGATGTGGGGGGAGCTGACATTTGAGCATGGTGAAGTTATTAATTACACTTTGGATGGTGTATCAATATAGCCAGTCACGACAAAGATCCTTCCTAACTCGGTTGCCGGAGAGAAGGAAGGAAACCACTGAGGGATTTCACCATGAGGGCAATGGTGATTTTAAAACAGAGTTTAATGGCTGTGAGGAGAAAACTGAGGATGGATCAACAACATTGTAGTTACTTCACAATACTAGCCTAAATGACAGAGTGAAAAGAAGAATGCTTGTACAGAATAAAAAATATTCCAAGACATGCATCCTGTTTACATCAAGGCACTAAAGTAATACTTCAAAAAATGTTGCAAACCAATTACCTTTTTTGTCCTGAATACAAAGTATTATGTTCGGGGCAAATCCAATACAACACATTACTGTGTACCATTCTCCATATTTTCAAGCGTAGTGATGGCTGCATCATGTTATGGGTATGCCTGTAACCATTAAGGATTAGGAGTTTCAGGATATGGAGCTAAGCACAGGCAAAATCCTAGACGAAAACCTGGTTCAGTCTGCTTTCCACCAGACACTGGGAGATAAATGCACCTTTCAGCAGGACAATAACCTAAAACACAAGGCCAAATCTACACGGGAGTTGCTTAACAAGAAGATGGCGAATGTTCCTTAATGGCCGAGTTACAGTTATGGCTTAAATCTACGGCAAGACCTGAAAATGGCTGTAGCAATGATCAACAACCAATTTGACAGAGCTTGAAGAATGCTCATAATTAAGATACTTACCCAGAAAGATTCACAGCTGTAATCTCTGCCAAAGGTGCTTCTACAAAGAATTGACTCAGGGGTGTGAATAGTCAAATTAGATATTTCTGTACTTCACTTTCAATAAATTAGCAAAAATGCCCAAAAACATGTTTTCACTTTGTCATTATGGGGTATTGTGTGTAGATTGATTAAATAAAATGTTTTCCTCACCAATTTTGAATTCAGGCTGTAACAACAAATTGAGGAATAAGTCAAGGGGTATGAATACTTTCTGAAGGCACTGTGTCCTACCTTGATGTGCTGGGGGAGGCTGAGGCCTGGGGGCTGCTGGGAGGGGTCTCTGCTGCAGAGGCTGGTTGGGCACCACATACATCTTCACAGGCCCCACATACTGGACATACGTCCCAGGGAAGTCTCCCCTCTGCTTAGTGCGCTTGTTGACTCCCACCATCCATCCCAGGCAATCCGGGTGCTCCTCGTCCCCATCCTTGAGCCCAAGAGATGTCAGTGACGTCTTGCTGACGGTCAGTATGTCCCCTGGCTGGAGGTCAAGGTCCTCGTCCCAGTCTTTGTTATAGACATAAATTGCTATGAATTGGAAGCCCTCTACAGCCATGTGCAAAGATTTCCAACTATGATACACACTGACCAGGGCAGTGAAGTGCCAGAGTGTTGAGGATGTTAATTGTGATGGCAACACTATTCAGGAATTTTCAACTAAAACTAAGAAGCGTGACTGAACTGTTGGTGTGAATGGTTGAAACTCAGACCTGGCCTGTGTTTGAGAAATAAAGCACTTTCTTTAGCTTGATCCCTCGGTGTAACCAGACAATGGAGCAGAGAGACGGCATTGGCAACATGCTCTTTGGAAAGACCCGAGACTTGCAGGTAAGAGCTGAACCAAAGTAGGGTTCTGATTTACACTGGTACGGTCTAGGAATGACAGGTGCAGGGCAGGCACTTCAGTGACTCTGAGCACGTCGTATTGAGAATCTTCCAAGTGTTCCTGGTGGAAAGCTCTACAGAAGACAAAAGGCACAGATTCAGAAGAGAATACATTAAGCACATGAAGCCAAATCAATGAGGTTTTTTTTTCATTTAAAACCTGTTTAAACGGGGAGCTAAACGTTATCCCATCCATTTTTCCCAAAAGGATACCCCACATATAAATCTACGAAACTGTCAACTGAAATGTAGAAAAGGGCTAGCCTAGGCCTACGTTCCCCTTGAATAATAAGCACCAAGTGTTCTTAGCCTCAGTCAACTATCACAGACACTCAACTAATTCAAATCTTATGACACTACTAACTTAAAGGGACACTGCGACATTCCGGCATTTGTTCTACTTCAAATCAAATTCTATTTGTCACATGCGCCGAATAGAACAGGTGTAGACCTTACAGTAAAATGCTTACTTACACGCACTTAACCAACAATGCAGTTTTAAGAAAATACCTACAAAAAAGTAAGAGATTAGAATAATAAATTATTAAAGAGCTTCAGTAAATAACAATAGCGGGTCTATATACAGGGGGTACCAGTACAGAGTCAAAATGGAGGCTATAAACAGGGAGTACAGGTGCAGAGTCAATGTGGAGGCTATATACAGGGGGTACCGATACAGAGTCAATGTGGAGGCTATATACAGGGGGTACCGGTACAGAGTCAACGTGGAGGCTATATACAGGGGGTACCAGTACAGAGTCAACGTGGAGGCTATATACAGGGGGTACCAGTACAGAGTCAACGTGGAGGCTATATACAGGGGGTACCAGTACAGAGTCAACGTGGAGGCTATATACAGGGGGCACCGGTATCGAGGTAATATGTACATGTAGGTTGAGTAATTAAAGTGACTATGCATAGATAATAACAGAGAGTAGCAGCAGCATTGGGGGCGGGGGGGGGGGGGGCAATGCAATTAGTCTGTGTAGCCATTTGATTAGCTGTTCAGGAGTCTTATGGCTTGGGGTTAAAAGCTGTTTAGATGCCTCTTGGACCTATATTTGACGCTCCGGTACCGCTTGCCATGCAGTAGCAGAGAACAGGGTGGCTGCAGTCTTTGACAATTTTTAGGGCCTTCCTCTGACACTGCCTGGGATAGAGGTCCTGGATAGCAGGAAGCTTGGCCCCAGTGATGTACTGGGCCATACGTACTACCCTCTGTAGTGCCTTGCGGTCGGAGGCCAAGCAGTTGCCGTACCAGGCAGTGATGCAACCAATCAGGATGCTCTCGATGGTGCAGCTGTAAAACTTTTTAAGGATCTGAGGACCCATGCCAAATCTTTTCAGTCTCCTGAGGAGGTTTTGTCGTGCCCTCTTCACGACTCTCTTGGTGTGCTTGGACCATGTTAGTTTGTTGGGGATGTGGACGCCTAGGAACTTGAAGCTCTCAAACTGCTCCACTACAGCCCCGTCGATGAGAATGGAGGTGTGCTCGGTCCTCTTTTTCCTGTAGTCCACAATCATCTCCTTTGTCTTGATCACGTTGAGGGAGAGGTTGTTGTGCTTGCACTACACAGTCAGGTCTCTGAGTGGGTTAGAGTGGGTCTAGGGTTTCTGGGATAATGGTGTTGATGTGACCCATGGCTACAGATGTGAGTGCTATGGGTGGGTAGTCATTTAGGCAGGTTGTGGCGAAATCTGCACGGAGCCTTCACCGTGCGCTGCCACTTTAAGAGCGCATGAGCAGTAAGGAAGGAGGAAATAAAGAGAGCTCGTTCAGCTCTTTGGGGAGGGGCTCTGGGTAGCGCGACAGTTTGATTGTGTGTGCTGTGCTGCAGAAGTTTTGTTTGTTTTCAGCTCGTGTAGTTTATAAAGTATTTAACTCAATCATCGGTGTGATCGCTCTAGGTCGTGGTTGTTTTCGTTTGGGACCGCGCCCGTTATGGGTTGGTCCCCCCCTTGGGTTGTGTCGTGGCGGAGATCTTTGTGTGGGCTACACTCGGCCTTGTCTCAGGATGGTAAGTTGGTGGTTGAAGATATCCCTCTAGTGGTGTGGGGGCTGTGCTTTGGCAAAGTGGGTGGGGTTATATCCTTCCTGTTTGGCCCTGTCCGGGGGTGTCATCGGATGGGGCCACAGTGTCTCCTGACCCCTCCTGTCTCATCCTCCAGTATTTATTTATGCTAGGGTCAGTTAGTTTGGAGGTCATAAGGTGAATGCACCAATTTGGGCTAAGGGTCAGTTTGTTATATCTGGAGTACTTCTCCTATCCTATCCGGTGTCCTGTGTGAATTTAAGTATGCTCTCTCTAATTCTCTCTTTCTCTCTCTCGGAGGACCTGAGCCCTAGGACCATGCCTCAGGACTACCTGACATGATGGCCGTGCTGCTGCTCCAGTTTCAACTGTTCTGCCTGTCATTATTATTATTTGACCACGCTGGTCATTTGTGAACATTTGAACATCTTGGCCATGTTCTGTTATAATCTCCACCCGGCACAGCCCAAAGAGGACTGGCCACCCCACATAGTCTGGTTCCTCTCTAGGTTTCTTCCTAGGTTTTGACCTTTCTAGGGAGTTTTTCCTAGCCACCGTGCTTCTACACCTGTATTGCTTGCTGTTTGGGGTTTTAGGCTGGGTTTTTGTACAGCACTTTGAGATATCAGCTGATGTAAGAAGGGCAATGTAAATACATTTGATTTTAAATTTGATAAGCTAACTTTTTTTGATGAATTTAAGCAAAAATCCCCAAATTCCAGGGCTAAAATTAATGGAAATTTCTGGAAATTTACCAGAAAGTTTCCGACACTTTGCAATCCTAATCACAACATTATGATGTTTGTTTCCAACATTAGGGCTGTTTTCCTAAAGAAGTTAAAACCCGCTTCGTAGTTTACTTCTTTGCCACGATACTAACAAGTATCGCGATACTGGTATCGTCCCGGCCTATTCATTATTTTCATTCAATTTGTTAACATCCAAACAGACACCATCTTCCATATGGGTCAAATACATAACAATAGATGAGATCTGTGGATTGTATAGTCTTTTTTATGAGCGAGAGATGACGGATTCATGAAAAACTTAGTATTGACCTCAAAGTTTTAAAAAATTGCTACAGTATCCCATTAAAAGGTTAGGGTGTTTTGTATTGTGCATACCATTTAGGTTTGAGTGGCAGAAAGCCATTATGAGACAATTCGTTTTAAATTCTGTTGCACCACCAAGCAGGTTACCGCACCAGTCATGTAGCGTAGAAAGAGCTTTGCTCTGGTAACGTTTGTGTATCATTGAATTCTGGTTGAATCCTCCAAACACATCTTCTTTTATTCCTTTGATTGAAAATAGTCTCAGCTACTTTGTTTCTCAAGTTTCTCCTAAACTTTGTTCTTTGCAACGCAGTTCAATAATGACGCCTGATCATAAAAAAATTCACAGCGTAGTTAGAATATATTTCTGCAAATAGAAATGGTTTGAATGAAATTAAAAAGTGTGCTCAATATCAAGTACTGGAGAAAGTTATTCTACATATGTTCAATCTTATTTAAGAGTTGTAACAGTAGGACTGGCTTTTTACATAACTTTTAAATGTTCATGGTCAATTTTAGGGGTGGAAATGTCGGTCAATTTTGCTGCTGACTAACTGACCCTCATTAACCGGTCAACAAACGGTAAGATAAATTCCACACAGTAAAATGACTTAACCAACAGAAAATCTTATTAGAGATCTGTATATAATGACGAGATGCTTATTTTTCCGCCCTAACAAAGGCAGGTGAAAAGCTTAGGGCCAAAGTAAACCCATAGAAACGTATTGCGATTATTTTGGATCGATTTTGGCGAGAGTGAAACCTCTTGCTTTGCCTCTTCCTCTCTGATACTTGGCATGTATACAAGGAACGGTCATTTTTCATTAAGATATTAATTTAAATGGAAACATGAAACAATAGCAAGCCTATTGTCTTACATTTCAAAAGGCGATAGCCGATTATTAAACTGATGAATGAAGCAGCTAATAAAAAGTCATTTTCAAACATTTGCCACAATAGAATTCACCATTCTAAACCTAATGCAAGCAGTTGTGACAAAGATTCAAATCTCTGTAAGAAAGTTTGAAAGAAGGGGAATCTCATAGCAACAAACTATGATGGGTTGCTAATATGACTAGGATTGTGCCTTTGGCTTCTGGACAACGAAAGAAAGTTGATATGAAAACCAATAGAACATGAGGGAAAAGCTGGTTAATGGCATGAGGAAGTCATTATGAAATAATTGCCTCCATGTTTTTACGGATGGATTTTTCGCATGGCTTCTTTGAAGCAACGTAAGACATGCCTCGTTATTTGAAGTAAAGTAAAACATTCAGGTTTCAAACAATTATACTGCCACAAGCTCACATTGCAAAATGGTGGGTGACGCGTTGATAGTCAACGGTAAGCAGGCTACAGCCTATACACCCAAATGGGAGGTGCACGTTAATTACAAGTTGCAATTGAGAAATAAGAATAGCTCCTTTAATCGTGGCTTCCAAAGTTTTGAATACGCAATTGCATTTATAATTGTTATTTTTTGCTTAGAAAAGCAGGTTTCACTCCAGTAGCCTACAAGCTTTTTGAGGAGCTACTCTCGCGCTGTCAGACAGGCGGCAGGCTATTCCGCTCCTCAAACTAGGCTGTATGCTGTAAGCGTGTGACAACATACATGATGACTAACAAAAATGCACACACGCCAATTTAATTCCACAAATTACCCTATGGTCTGATAATATGTTTAACATCAAAGCGCAAAAAAAAAATCTAATTCAAATAAATCGCAGTACTGAATCACAATGCATATAGAATAGTGAAAATCGCAATACATATCCTATTGGCACCTAAGTATCGTGAAAATATCGTATTGCAAGGTCCCTGGCCATTCTCAGCCCAAGCATAAAGGCTTATAATTAATAGATTTGGTCTTATTTAGGCCTACCTGGTGGATTTAAACCCTTGTGTTTGGAAAGACATCATTAAACCAGATATACACTGCTCAAAAACATAAAGGGAACACTTAAACAACACAATGTAACTCCAAGTCAATCACACTTCTGTGAAATCAAACTGTCCACTTAGGAAGCAACACTGATTGGCAATACATTTCACATGCTGTTGTGCAAATGGCATAAACAACAGGTGGAAATTATAGGCAATTAGCAAGACACCCCCAATAAAGGAGGGGTTCTGCAGGTGGTGACCACAGACCACTTCTCAGTTCCTATGCTTCCTGGCTAATGTTTTGGTCACTTTTGAATGCTGGTGGTGCTTTCACTCTAGTGGTAGCATGAGACGGAGTCTACAACCCACACAAGTGGCTCAGGTAGTGCAGTTCATCCAGGATGGAACATCAATGCGAGCTGTGGCAAGAAGGTTTGCTGTGTCTGTCAGCGTAGTGTCCAGAGCATGGAGGCGCTACCAGGAGACAGGCCAGTACATCAGGAGACATGGAGGAGGCCGTAGGAGGGCAATAACCCAGCAGCAGGACCGCTACCTCTGCCTTTGTGCAAGGAGGAGCAGGAGGAGCACTGCCAGAGCCCTGCAAAATTACCTCCAGCAGGCCACAAATGTGCATGTGTCTGCTCAAACGGTCAGAAACAGACTCCATGAGGGTGGTATGAGGGCCCGACGTCCACAGGTGGGGGATCCCTCAGGAGACCATCCGCCACCTCATCAGGAGCATGCCCAGGCGTTGTAGGGAGGTCATACAGGCACGTGGAGGCCACACACACTACTGAGCCTCATTTTGACTTGTTTTAAGGACATTACATCAAAGTTGGATCAGCCTGTATTGTGGTTTTCCACTTTAATTTTGATTGTGACTCCAAATTCAGACCTCCATGGGTTGATAAATTTGATTTCCATTGATAATTTTTGTGTGATTTTGTTGTCAGCACATTCAACTATGTAAAGAAAAAAGTATTTAATAATAATATTTCATTCATTCAGATCTAGGATGTGTTATTTTAGTGTTCCCTTTATTTTTTTGAGCAGTGTAGTCTACTAATTATGTCTGATAAATCTCTCACACATGATTTCTTAATGCTCACACTAGTAAAAGTGCACCATTGATCATGCAAACCAAACACTGAATGTAATTTGGAAGTGACTGTATAAGATGCTTGGACCTAGAATGTTTCTGCAACAGCTATTATCACTCAATGGGTGATTAAGATATGTGTCTCTTGACACAAACTGCATATTCACTGCTTATTACAGGCAATCGTCGTGCAAATACTTTACTAAGAAATTCTAGTAGTTACAAAATGAGCTAGGGAAATTAATTTCACTGGTACATCTTGACGTCACTGCAGCCAGATCACCTTGACTTTGCATGTGGACAATGGCTTAGGTCTTATGTTGCCATCTGAGTACAGCATAAAATATTATTTATTGTGGTGCTCATTCCTCCTAAATTGATGAGTTATCCTGTCCCGTAGCTCATCTAAGAATGATGCAGCTTGAAACGAGCCATAACACAAAGACATGCACACAATCCTAAATGCAATGCCAGATTATGGCTAACAAACAACTGGTATGGTGATGATGGAAATGAAATAACGTAAAGACATCATAGGGCAACACTCACCCACCTTTAGGCAGAGAGCGAGAACTGGCCGGGGCACAGCGGGTTTGCAATTCGACAACCTTCGAGTGCAGCGGAAAGGTGCCAGGGTGGACACGTGGCACTGATATACCCAACCATAGGCCTCTGTCCTCACGCCATCCTTAACCCCCTCTATTCTGCCTCAACACCCTTTAAAAAAATCCTCTCCTTTTGGTTGTCCTGTCCTTAAATACACAACCATTCCGACAATGTCATTTCCACTGTGCGGTCCATTTCCATTTGAAAGAAACATCTGCCTTATTCAAGGTACTTTGAATATTCAAAAAAAATCTAAGTATTTCTGTTTTTACAGTGCAACACAATAGAACAATGTGGGTTTTGAGGATAAAGATTTCACTGTCATAGGATGGTTAATCTTAGTCACAATGATTTTTACCGTTTGAGAGCACCTCGTGCAGAAGGGACAGGATCAAGAAGAGGGGGGGGGGGGAAACTCACTCATCAATAAATAAATAAAGGAAGTCACTGTTGCTACAGAGAACGAAAGCTTAGTGGTCTCCTGGATTCCTATTGGGCAGTCTGCTGCCATGTGCCCAGGAATCACCAGAGATGCTCTAACAAATCAAGGAAATGTTCTAATATTAGAAAATGTATCTAGGCAGTGATCGCTTCTGACCCTCGAAATCCAACTTAATAATTTTCGACTTCACTAATAGTAATGGGTGAAGTGGAAGTAATTGCGGACAATTTATCATTTTAATACAGGCACAGACAACATAGTGCATTTGGAAAGTAATCAGACCCCTTGACTTTTTACTCATTTTGTTATGTTACAGCCTTATTCTAAAATTGATTCAATTGTTTTCCTCCCCGCATCTACACACACAATACCCTATAATGACAAAGCAAAAACAGGTTGACATTTTTGCAAATGTATTAACAATGAAACTGAAATATGACATTTACATAAATATTCAAACCCTTTACTCAGTACTTTGTTGAAGCACCTTTGGCAGCGATTACAGCCTTGAAGTTCCAAGCTTGACACACGTGTATTTGTGGAGTTTCTCCCATTCTTCTCTATAGATCCTCTCAAGATCTGTCAGATTGGATGGAGAGTGTCGCTAAACAGCTATTTTCAGGTCTTTCCAGAGATGTTTGATCAGGTTCAAGTCTGGGTTCTGGCTGGCCCACTCAAGGACATTCAGAGATTCCGAAGCCACTCCCGTTTTGTCTTGGCTGTGTGCTTACGATTGTCGTGTTGTTGAAGGTGAACCTTCGCCCCAGTCCCTGAAAAACATCCCCACAGCATGATGCTACCACCACCATGCTTCACCCTGGGGATGGTGCCATGTTTCCTCCAAACTTGACACTTTGCATTCAGGTCAAAGCGTTCATTCTTGGTTTCATCAGACCAGGGGTCTGAATACTTGTGTAAATAAGTAATTATTTTTAATACATTTGCAAACATTCCTAAAAACCTGTTTTCGCTTTGTCATTATGGTTTATTGTGTATAGATTAATGAGGACATTTAACAATTCAATTTAGAATAAGGCTTTAACGTAACAAAATGTGGAAAAAGTGTTTGAATACTTTCCCCCCTGCTCATATTCTGTATTTGACTATAAATAGAGATCACACAGGTTTAAGAATACCCATGCAATCTCCATAGACAAACATTAACAGTAGAATGGCCCGTACTGAAGAGCTCAGTGACTTTCAACGCGGAAACATTACAGGATGCCACCTTTCCAACATGTCAATTCGTCTGCCCTGCTAGAGCTGACCCCGGTCAACTGTAAGTGCCATTATTTTGAAGTGGAAATGTCTAGGAGCAACAACAGCTCCGCCATGTAGTGGTATGCCACACAAGCTCACAGAATGGTACCACCTAATGCTGAAGGGCGTAACAAGTTTAAAAAATTGTCTGTCCCTGGTTGCAACAATTACTACCGAGTTCCTAAGTTCTTAGGAACTCGGTAGTAATTGTCAGCGCAAGAACTGTTTGTCGGGATCTTCATGAAATGGGTTTCCATGCTCGAGCAGCCGCACACAATCCTAAAATCACCATGCGCAATGCCAAACATCGGCTGGAGTGATGTAAAGCTCACCGCCATTGGAGCAGTGGAAACGCTTTCTCTGGAGTGATGAATCACGCTTCACCAATTAGCAGTACAACGGACAAATCTGGGTTTGGTGGGTGCCAGGAGAATGCTACCTAACCCAATGCATAGTGCCAACAGTAAAGTTTGGTGGAGGAAAAATAATGGTCTGGGTCAGTTATTCATGGTTCAGGCTAGGGCCCTTAGTTCCAGTGAAGGGAAATTACATTCTAGACGATTCTGTGCATCCAACTTTGTGGCAACAGTTTGGGGAAGGTCCTTTCCTGTTTCAACATGACAATGTCCCCGTGCACAAAGCAAGTTCCATACAGAAATGGTTTGTCGAATTTGGTGTGGAAGAAATTGAATGGCCTGCGCAGAGCCCTGACCTCAACCCCATCAAACACCTTTGGAATGAATTGGAACGCCGACTCCAAGCCAGGGCTTATCGCCTAACATCAGTGCCCGACCTCACTAATTCTCGTGGCTGAATGGAAGGAAGTCCCTGCAGAAATGTGCGAACATCTAGGAGGAACGCCTTCTAGAAGAGTGGAGGCAGTTAGAACAGCAAAGGGGGTACCAACTCCACATTAATGAGATGTTCGACGAGCATGTAGTGTATTATTATGAGATCATTTAAAAGCCCAGTGGAATCAAATGTAATATTCCTGTGTTTTGTGTATATATTTCAAATACAAAGTTGGAATAATACTGTGAAATTGTGAACATGGTGATAATGCCCTTAAAGCGTAAGAGCTGTTTGAAAAGACCACCTGACATTTCTGCCTGTTTTGGTGGGATGGCGTTTTGGCCTGCCTGGACATCACCAGTCAGTAAATTAGTTAGTAGACCTTTCCCCTCCCTACTCCCAGACAGTCCTAGAACAATTCTTGCTCGTCTTTCAGTTAATAAATAGCCTTTTACGAAACAGATATAGGCCTAGCCGATTGATGCTCAGATGGATTAAAATCCAGAATACTAACAATTTAACTCGTGTCCACACGATCCATTTTATTTGCTAGTAGGCCTATTTGATATTAATTTGTATGTGTTCGCAAATCAAATAGACCAAAACCATGGCACTATCCTATGTTAACGAGCCATAATACAATTATTTTGTCATCATGACTTATCCAGTAATATATACTGAACAAAAATATGAATGTAACATGTAAAGTATTGGTCCCATGAGCTGAAATAAAAGATCCCAGAAATTTTCCATACGCACAAAAAGCTTATTTCTCTCAAATGTTGTACACAAATTTGTTTACATCCCTGTTAGTGAGCATTTAGTCCTTTGCCAAGATAATCCATCCACCTGACAGCTGTGGCATATCAAGAAGCTGATTAAACAGCATGATCATTAAACAGGTGCACCTTGTGCTGGGGAGAATAAAAGGCCACTCTAAAATGTACAGTTGTCACACAACACAATGCCACAGATGTCTCAAGTTGAGGGAACGTGCAGTTGGCATGCTGATTGCAGGAATGTCCAACAGAGCTGTTGCAAGATAATTTAATGTTCATTTATATACCATTAGCCACCTCCAACATTGTTTTCGAGAATTTGGCAGTACAGCCAATTGGCCTCACAACCGCAGACCACATGTAACCACAACAACAGCCCAGGACCTCCACATCAGGCTTCTTCACCTGTGGGATCATCTGAAGAGGGGTGCTGAGGAGTATTTCTGTCTGTAATAAAGCCCTTTTGTGGGGGAAAAAAATACTTCTGATTGGCAGGCCTGGCTCCTTAGTGGGTGAGCCTATTGCCCACCCATGGTTGAGCCACTGCCCAGTCATGTGAAAGCCATAGATTAGGGCCTAATGCATTTATTTCAATTGACTGATTTCCTTCTATGATCTGTAACTCAGTAACATCTTGGAAATGGTTGCGTTTATATTGTTGTTTAGTATAAATAAATAGCTCAATTAAGTTGTCAACTGCCAGGCCTATTCACTAAATATATATATATTTGTTAAATACATTTCCAGTGATTGGTTTTTGCTTAGCTTCATACTTTGGTTACACCGTATTCCTAGTTACACCTGTCTTTGGCCATTTTATGTCACTTTAAGCCATTTGACCCATTACGGCTTTGTCAGGAAAGAAATGGTGAGACATTGATGATAGGATAAATATATATTCAGTTATACTTAACCGAGGCACAACCAAACAGAATATGAATCGTTTGTTATATACAAGGGATGCCTTTTGACAGTCGTGGCTACAGTTGCAAACATGATTGTAATCCAGCAAACTCCTGCCAGCTGGAGGATTTTGGGGGCACCAACCCTGCTAGCTGCAAAGATTCGAAACGAACTGGCCCAAGCATAGTTAGTTGAAGACGAACTTGTGACAATACTTGTTTGGCTATCTAATAAACTGCAATATGTGCCTATTGTTTGTTAGTTAGTTAGTAGTAGGTTACGAGAAGGGTATACTGTATCATGTAACTGGCGAATAGCTAGAGGCTAGTAACGTTAAACCAGTTTAGCAAATTTGCGTCTCGAGCCCCCTCCACCATTTTCCAGTTTAGGGGAAAGATTTAAAACAAAAAAATACTCACCGTTAAATATCCTTGATTGGGTAACTGTTTAAACTTGTTCAAAGGCTAATTTAGTCCTCATAAAAGCTATTCTACTTTTTTCGTTTGCTTCTTAAGTTATCACAAACCAAGGTTCCCTGCCATGTTCGTAGAGAAGATATCGAACTACATCGATAGTCAGACCAGCGAAACTTGTGTCCACTGTGCAGCTTGCTGTACGTGCACCAGCTGTACGGAAACAAACGAACGTAGCCGTAATTACACGACTTGTTGTATGTAAAGTATGGGATACAGGCTGTAAGATGTGGCATACAGTATACCATCCAAAGAGGGGACCAACAACAAATGTAAGCATAAAGCCATGTGAGTGCATTCATTACAATTCAGTGAACAATATATTCTTAAAACAAAAAGATGTGACGATGAGTGCATTCATCAAATGCCATATGGAAACAATTTATCATAAAACAGTTTGGCAACAGCCAGTAAAAACACAAAATAGATCAATCTTGACACTTGCACCAGCCCACGCCTCACTACTCAAACATAAGCAGACAGATGTTGAAAGGCAAAGTCATATGAACCTGCAACATTTATAGGATTCCCATCTGAAGTCTCCTATCACAATTCCTCTATTATGAAAGTACTTATTGGCAAATACATTCAACAGTACAACCCAACCATAGGCATAATAACATCCTAGCCAGCCATCTATGTATTCAACATTTGCTTTTGTTTGAATAGGGAGCTAGGCCATAGTGTTAGAACCTTTTTTTTATTTTTTAGAAACTAGCCAGATAAAGTTGGCTTATACAGTATATCCATATTCACATAAAATGGAAATGAGAAATACTGGAGGTACAGTGCTAACAAAATCACAATTAAACAGAAATAATAAATGTGGACATGTTCTTCCATTTTACCCTGCAAGTGTGCTACAATATACAGGTACCCTTAGTCTACAACTAAGTGAGAATAGAGGTGTTAGATAGCAGACAAAATGGCAAAGCGTCAGAATGAGAGTTAAATACAAAAGACAAAGCATTGCAGACTGATGTGTAGCCAAACCTTCTAAGCTCACTCCCAGCCCTTGATGAACCACATGCATCCCTCATGACAGGGATCATCAACTTTTTCAGCCACGGGCCAATTTTTTTTCTTGAGCGGATTGTCGGTGGGTCGGAGTCTAAATTCCAAATAATTAGTTGGCTGCAAATTGACCGCAAGAATATTTGACTAAAACACAATTATTTCAAACCATGCTTAAATTTGTATATGATCACATCTGGTACAGGGCATGATGAATAGGAGTGAGAGGAAAGTGCAAAAGTTGACTGTGCACACAATGCTATTAGACACATTAAAAACCACAGCTTGGGCTTTATAAACCCAGCGTTACATGCAATCAAGTATTACCTGTCCTTGTCTCATGCAGCATGCATCCAACAGAAGAGTAACCGCATCCTACACTATTCCTACAGAACAGTTTAAGGAAGATTTAGTTCAAAAAGGTACTTGTGTAAAATGATGTAGTGCTGAAATGTGCAGACTAACACAATAGCTTCACAGTACATGGTATCAAAAAGTGGTTTCATTAAGTAGAAATACAGGACTCCAAAATTATATTGGTTTCAGTTGTGTATACAGCATGTTCATTGTTAACAATTCTGACTTTGCGAATAAGTGTGTCTTCGGTATAACTTCATTTCACGACCACTGACTTCTGAGTCCTGAGCAGTTCATCCAGTCTGAAAATATAGTCTGAGGATCTGTTGAGACTTCTAAAGAGCCCCCCACTTTTGATATATAAAGAGGGTTAAATAACAGGAAGTACCATTTGACAATATCAGACTTCAAAACTACTTGTGTATAAAATGGGCCAAAATGATGGTGTTCAACGCAGCTAATTCATTATATGCATTGTATTATATGCATTGTATTATATGCATTGTATTATATGCATTGTATTATATGCATTGTATTATATGCATTGTATTATATGCATTGCAATACTGATGTGATTCCCCAACAAGCTTCATCCTTGCAGCATCAGACGCCCATTGTTGAGGCCATGGTCGTTCGCGTTGCTTGGTATACTCCAAAATATCCAATAACAATTCATACAGAATTAGACTCAGATATCAAAATATATACATGTACAGTACAAAGACATACAACTAGCATCTGTTAATATCTAAGCCCTGGGGTCTGACTGAAGGTATGGGGTGCTCCTTCATTATTAAAAATCGGTAAAAAAAATATATATATATGTTATGTCAAAATAGTAATTTCCCTTAGTGCACTTTACCCAAATGTAAACATCAACGCAAAAGCACAAGATGAAATAGACACCGCCTGGAATGCACTTTTAACCAACCAGCATTCAGGATTAGACCTACCGTTGTATAAATGTAGATAAGGTCAAAGGCTGCATCAAGGATAATTGAAAATATGCAAGCGGATCCCGTGAAAGCTTAAACCGTTTCTCTTTAGCTTGGTGGTGTCACCTGGATAACTGTATTCCTGGACGTAGCCTAAAACAGGGTTAAGAGCAAAACATCTGTGCCTTATCAAAACAATATCCTGTCAACAATTGCCTGTGTGACAGTGATGAGGTAACAGTATTTGATAAAAACAAAGGTTTCATGATTTTGCAGTATAAGCATTGACAGCAAGCTCAAATTGCCATGCTATACCAATGTTCAACTGATTTAAGTCCACCGTGATTTCAGCAAACCCAAGGGTTAAACCCTGTTGCCATGAGAATCAGTACAGCGGAACCATGAACCCAATAGAACAACAGAACAACAATCAGGATGAACGAACATGACAATGAGGTTATGACAGAATATTGTGCAATATAATTAACAGGTTTTAAAACAAACTAGTTACTGATTTTCATGTGAAACACTTGCTTTCATTTCTATGGTGGCTAAGATTTAAAGAAATACCCTCAGAGTTGCATAAAATTGCTTTGAAATATAAACTATATTTGTAAAGGAGACTACATTTTCCTGCTACTGTCTTGCCTGCCAACAAGGAAATCATTATTTGTCAAACAAAAAGGGCCTTCAGTTCATAAGATATGGCTTAATAAAACAAAAAAACAAAACAAAGTGAGTAGTCTTCACATCAACTAAAAACTGACCGAAGTAGTTCATATAAGAATTGCCCTACAGTTTTGTACGATTGAAAATATACTTCAAAACTGTAGTCTCAGTTTCTAAGCCTAAATCTGAACAACTTTCAATGTGTGGTAATCTTTAGAAATTAAGATTTATACATTCCTACTTTCCATTTATGAATGCAGAAAAAAATGTCAAAACTTTCCTCGCCAAAAACGACTTACTTCTGTGAAATTCCTACCATTATCAACTACTCTGTACCATGTTTAAAAATAGACATTTCTAGAAAAATGACAATACAAAATAAATATTTCTATGAATACAAAACATGATATAATCTTGGCTAGTCACTATCAATTGAACACATTCCTTTTTTGGCCCCATTATAAATCCTATTAGCTTAAAAGTAATAAATAAGCCCAGAAAATAAAGTGCAGTCTATTTCCTGGTGTTACATATTTACAAAACTAAGTCCTGAATCAAGTGAAATCTACAAAACAAAATCAATGTGGCAAAATACTCTTTCGCCCAAACATTTCCTTCCTTCAGCAGTGAGAGTATCAAGGTGCTTCCTTGGAAGAAATGGCTATATAAAATGAGTCAAGGAAATGTCACTTCCTTAGCTTCCCTTTCTGGGGGCTAGAGTCCACTGCTGTATCCCCAACTTAATCCGAAGCAGGCCTTTCTTTGTGCAAAGCAGCTGTCGCCTCTGGTGCCTTACTGGAGATTTTTACCATGAGAGAGACATCCTTGCTCGGCTGCTGTGGTCCTATGTTGGAATCAGTAGATTCGGGCTCCTGCCTCTCGCCGTCGTCCTCCTCTCCATCAGAGCACGGCTCCCAGACATCCTGGTCCTCGCTCTCTATCAAGCCCTGCACAGCAATCTGAGGCACCAGGTTGAAACGTTTCACCACAGTCAACTCCTCGCTGGTTTGGGAAATAGCCGTCCAGGAGGCCGCCCGCTGCGGGACCCGATTGCCTCCAGGGGCGTTGAGCGTTGTTGCGGTGACCGTGGGGATGGTCTTCTGGTCGTCAGGCTCATCAAAGCTCACCTCCTGCACCGCCTCCTGCTTCTTGAAGGAGTCGCGGCGCTCCGACAGGTTGAGCTTCCTCATCACCACCAGCTGCTCTGAGCGTTCTGACGCCCAGTCCTTCAGCCTCTGGCAGCCCCCATACCCCACCAGCAGCCTCCCGTAGTCCCCTTCGCCGCAGACTCCCTCCACCTTGTCCTGGAAAGGCACCTCCAACGTGTGCCTTCGGTGTGGGTACGACTTCTTGTCGGTGTGGTAGGCGCTCGAGAGCCTCTCAGCTGACTGCACCCTCTTGAGGAGGGGGGAGTGGGGCGGCTCGGCACTGCGGGGGCGCAAACAATGGCGGACGATGGTGGGGGGGGACAGAGTCTTGCCGTGGAAGGTCTTGGTGATGCCAGAGAGGGGGGAGGGGGAGCGCTGGGGTGACAGGGGCTGGGTGGAGGAGTTGCAGGCCAGGGGGGACGGGGGGATGCTGCTGGTGGACTTGCGGCGACCCACCTTGGTGTAGCGCTGAGTGCCCATCTTGGAGGCCAGGCCGTGCAGGGAGCTGGGAGAGCTGGAGCTGGGAGAGGTGCTCTGTGGAGAGTTGGTGTCTGAGGGAGAGGTAAATACAGAGTAAGGTAGCCTGATTAAAACCACCAGCTTACAGTCCACCTCAAAGGGATTACTGCATTGTCATTAACAATAAAACGGACAAAGTCATATTGCAAGCAAAATTTGGAGATATGCTTATTAGTCAAAGTAGCAGCCTTAGTAATACAGTAGTGACTGTAGCCATAGTAGAAGCAGCAGCAACAGTGGTAGCAGTAGCAGTCTTAGTAATACAGTAGTGACTGTAGCCATAGTAGAAGCAGCAGCAACAGTGGTAGCGGTAGCAGTCTTAGTAATACAGTAGTGACTGTAGCCATAGTAGAAGCAGCAGCAACAGTGGTAGCGGTAGCAGCCTTAGTAATACAGTAGTGACTGTAGCCATAGTAGAAGCAGCAGCAACAGTGGTAGCGGTAGCAGCCTTAGTAATACAGTAGTGACTGTAGCCATAGTAGAAGCAGCAGCAACAGTGGTAGCGGTAGCAGTCTTAGTAATACAGTAGTGACTGTAGCCATAGTAGAAGCAGCAGCAACAGTGGTAGCGGTAGCAGCCTTAGTAATACAGTAGTGACTGTAGCCATAGTAGAAGCAGCAGCAACAGTGGTAGCGGTAGCAGTAGCAGCCTTAGTAATACAGTAGTGACTGTAGCCATAGTAGAAGCAGCAGCAACAGTGGTAGCGGTAGCAGCCTCAGTAATACAGTAGTGACTGTAGCCATAGTAGAAGCAGCAGCAACAGTGGTAGCGGTAGCAGCCTTAGTAATACAGTAGTGACTGTAGCCATAGTGGAAGCAGCAGCAACAGTGGTAGCAGCCTTAGTAATACAGTAGTGACTGTAGCCATAGTAGAAGCAGCAGCAACAGTGGTAGCGGTAGCAGCCTTAGTAATACAGTAGTGACTGTAGCCATAGTAGAAGCAGCAGCAACAGTGGTAGCGGTAGCAGTCTTAGTAATACAGTAGTGACTGTAGCCATAGTAGAAGCAGCAGCAACAGTGGTAGCGGTAGCAGCCTTAGTAATACAGTAGTGACTGTAGCCATAGTAGAAGCAGCAGCAACAGTGGTAGCGGTAGCAGTAGCAGCCTTAGTAATACAGTAGTGACTGTAGCCATAGTAGAAGCAGCAGCAACAGTGGTAGCGGTAGCAGCCTTAGTAATACAGTAGTGACTGTAGCCATAGTAGAAGCAGCAGCAACAGTGGTAGCGGTAGCAGCCTTAGTAATACAGTAGTGACTGTAGCCATAGTAGAAGCAGCAGCAACAGTGGTAGCGGTAGCAGCCTTAGTAATACAGTAGTGACTGTAGCCATAGTAGAAGCAGCAGCAACAGTGGTAGCGGTAGCAGTAGCAGCCTTAGTAATACAGTAGTGACTGTAGCCATAGTAGAAGCAGCAGCAACAGTGGTAGCGGTAGCAGCCTTAGTAATACAGTAGTGACTGTAGCCATAGTAGAAGCAGCAGCAACAGTGGTAGCGGTAGCAGCAGCCTTAGTAATACAGTAGTGACTGTAGCCATAGTAGAAGCAGCAGCAACAGTGGTAGCAGTAGCAGTCTTAGTAATACAGTAGTGACTGTAGCCATAGTAGAAGCAGCAGCAACAGTGGTAGCGGTAGCAGCCTTAGTAATACAGTAGTGACTGTAGCCATAGTAGAAGCAGCAGCAACAGTGGTAGCGGTAGCAGCCTTAGTAATACAGTAGTGACTGTAGCCATAGTAGAAGCAGCAGCAACAGTGGTAGCGGTAGCAGCCTTAGTAATACAGTAGTGACTGTAGCCATAGTAGAAGCAGCAGCAACAGTGGTAGCGGTAGCAGCCTTAGTAATACAGTAGTGACTGTAGCCATAGTAGAAGCAGCAGCAACAGTGGTAGCGGTAGCAGTAGCAGCCTTAGTAATACAGTAGTGACTGTAGCCATAGTAGAAGCAGCAGCAACAGTGGTAGCAGCCTTAGTAATACAGTAGTGACTGTAGCCATAGTAGAAGCAGCAGCAACAGTGGTAGCAGACACAAGTAGTTGTAACAGGGTAGCAGTAGCAATAGTAGTAGTAGCAGCAGCGGTGGTAGTAGTAGCAGCAGTGGTGGTAGTAGTAACAGAGTAATAGAAGCAGTAGCAGCAGCAGTAGTACTATTATAGTAGTAGTAGCAGTGTCGGTGGTAGTAGTAGTAGTAGGGGTGGTGGTGGTAGTAGCAGCAGTGGTGGTAGTAGTAACAGAGTAATAGAAGCAGTAGCAGCAGCAGTAGTAGTATTATAGTAGTAGTAGCAGTGGTGGTGGTAGTAGTAGTAGTAGTAGGGGTGGTGGTAGTATTAGTAGTAGGGGTGGTGGTAGTAGTAGTAGTAGTAGGGGTGGTGGTGGTAGTAGTAGTAGCAGCAGTGGCGGTAGTAGTAGTAGTAGTAGTAGTAGTAGTAGTAGTAGGGGTGGTGGTTGTAGTAGTAGCAGCAGTGGCGGTGGTAGTAGTAGTATTAGTAGTAGTAGGGGTGGTGGTGGTAGTAGTAGTAGTAGGGGTGGTGGTGGTAGTAGTAGTAGTAGTAGTAGGGGTGGTGGTGGTAGTAGTAGTAGTAGTAGTAGGGGTGGTGGTGGTAGTAGTAGTAGTAGGGGTGGTGGTGGTAGTAGTAGTAGTAGGGGTGGTGGTGGTAGTAGTAGTAGTAGGGGTGGTGGTGGTAGTAGTAGTAGTAGTAGGGTGGTGGTGGTAGTAGTAGTTAGTAGGGGTGGTGGTGGTAGTAGTAGTTGTAGGGGTGGTGGTGGTAGTAGTAGTTGTAGGGGTGGTGGTGGTAGTAGTAGTTGTAGTGGTGGTGGTATTAGTAGTAGTAGGGTGGTGGTGGTATTAGTAGTAGTAGGGGTGGTGGTGGTAGTAGTAGTAGTAGTAGGGGTGGTGGTGGTAGTAGTAGTAGTAGTAGGGGTGGTGGTGGTAGTAGTAGTAGTAGTAGGGGTGGTGGTAGTAGTAGTAGTAGTAGCAGCAGTGGCGGTGGTAGTAGTAGGGGTGGTGGTGGTGGTAGTATTAGTAGTAGGGGTGGTGGTGGTAGTAGTAGTAGTAGGGGTGGTGGTGGTAGTAGTAGTAGTAGTAGGGGTGGTGGTGGTAGTAGTAGTAGTAGTAGGGGTGGTGGTGGTAGTAGTAGTAGTAGGGGTGGTGGTGGTAGTAGTAGTAGTAGGGGTGGTGGTTGTAGTAGTAGCAGCAGTGGCGGTGGTAGTAGTAGTAGTAGGGGTGGTGGTAGTAGTAGTAGTAGGGGTGGCGGTGGTAGTAGTAGTAGGGGTGGTGGTGGTAGTAGCAGCGGTAGTAGTAGTAATAATAATAACAACAGTAGTTGAAGCAGTAGCAGCAGTAGTACTATTATAGTAGTAGCAGCAGTGGCGGTGGTAGTAGTAGTAGGGGTGGTGGTGGTAGTATTAGTAGGGGTGGTGGTGGTAGTATTAGTAGTAGGGGTGGTGGTGGTAGTAGTATTAGTAGTAGGGGTGGTGGTGGTAGTAGTAGTGGTAGTGGTAGTAGTAGTAGTAGGGGTGGTGGTGGTAGTAGTAGTAGGGGTGGTGGTTGTAGTAGTAGCAGCGGCGG
The DNA here is from genome assembly GCF_034236695.1 of Oncorhynchus nerka. Lineage (NCBI taxonomy): Eukaryota > Metazoa > Chordata > Actinopteri > Salmoniformes > Salmonidae > Oncorhynchus > Oncorhynchus nerka. Next base: position 19,662,467 of record NC_088420.1, read on the forward strand.
TGGTAGTAGTAGTAGTAGGGGTGGTGGTGGTAGTATTAGTAGTAGGGGTGGTGGTGGTAGTAGTAGTAGGGGTGGTGGTGGTAGTAGCAGCGGTAGTAGTAGTAATAATAATAACAACAGTAGTTGAAGCAGTAGCAGCAGTAGTACTATTATAGTAGTAGCAGCTGTGGCGGTGGTAGTAGTAGTAGGGGTGGTGGTGGTAGTATTAGTAGTAGGGGTGGTGGTAGTATTAGTAGTAGGGGTGGCGGTGGTAGTAGTAGTAGGGGCGGCGGTGGTAGTAGTAGTAGGGGCGGTGGTAGTAGTAGTAGGCGGTGGTGGTGGTAGTAGTAGTAGGGGCGGTGGTGGTAGTATTAGTAGTAGGGGTGGTGGTGGTAGTATTAGTAGTAGGGGTGGTGGTGGTAGTATTAGTAGTAGGGGTGGTGGTGGTAGTATTAGTAGTAGGGGTGGTGGTGGTAGTATTAGTAGTAGGGTGGTGGTGGTAGTATTAGTAGTAGGGGTGGTGGTGGTAGTAGTAGTAGGGGTGGTGGTGGTAGTAGTAGTAGGGGTGGTGGTGGTAGTAGTAGTAGGGGTGGTGGTGGTAGTAGTAGTAGGGGTGGTGGTTGTAGTAGTAGCAGCGGCGGTGGTAGTAGTAGTAGTAGTAGGGGTGGTGGTGGTAGTATTAGTAGTAGGGGTGGTGGTGGTAGTAGTAGTAGGGGTGGTGGTGGTAGTAGCAGCGGTAGTAGTAGTAATAATAATAACAACAGTAGTTGAAGCAGTAGCAGCAGTAGTACTATTATAGTAGTAGCAGCAGTGGCGGTGGTAGTAGTAGTAGCAGTAGTAGGGGTGGTGGTGGTAGTAGTATTAGTAGTAGGGGTGGTGGTGGTAGTAGCAGCGGTAGTAGTAGTAATAATAATAATAATAACAGTAGTTGAAGCAGTAGCAGCAGTAGTGGTAATAGTAAACTCAGCAAAAAAAAGAAACATCCCCTTTTCAGGACCCTGCCTTTCAAAAATAATTAGTAAAAATCGAAATATCTTCACAGATCATCATTGTAAAGGGTTTAAACACGGTTTCCCATGCTTGTTCAATGAACCATAAACAATTAATGAACATGCACCTGTGGAACGGTCGTTAAGACACTAACAGCTTACAGACGGTAGGCAATTAAGGCCACAGTTATGAAAACTTAGGACACGAAAGAGGCCTTTCTACTGACTCTGGAAAAAAACAAAAGAAGAAAGATGCCCAGGGTCTGCTCATCTGCTCATCTGCCTAAGACAGCGCTACAGGGAGATAGGACCAACAGCTGATCGTCCTCGCAGTGGCAGACCATGTGTAACAACACCTGCACAGAATCGGTACATCCAAACATCACACCTGCGGGGCAGGTACAGGATGGCAACAACAACTGCCCGAGTTACACCAGGAACGCACAATCCCTCCATCAGTGCTCAGACTGTCTGCAATTGGCTGAGAGAGGCTGAACTGAGGGCTTGTAGGCCTGTTGTAAGGCAGGTCCTCACCAGACATCACAAGCAACAACGTTGCCTATGGGCACAAACCCACTGTCGCTGGACCAGACAGGACTGGCATAAAGTGCTCTTCACTGACGAGTCGTGGTTTTGTCTCACCAGGGTTGATGGTCGGATTCACGTTTATCGTGCAGGAATGAACGTTACACCGAGGCCTGTACTCTGGAGCGGGATTGATTTGGAGTTGAAGGGTCCGTCATGGTTTGTGGTGGTGTGTCACAGCATCATCGGACTGAGAATGTTGTCATTGCAGGCAATCTCAACGCTGTGCGTTACAGGGAAGACATCCTCCTCCCTCATATGGTACACTGCCTGCAGGCTCATCCTGACATGACCCTCCAGCATTACAATGCCACCAGCCATACTGCTCGTTCTGTACGTGATTTCCTGCAAGATAGGAATGTCAGTGTTCTGCCATGGCCAGCAAAGAGCCCGGATCTCAATCCCATTGAGCATGTCTGGGATCTGTTGGATCGGAGGGTGAGGGCTAGGGCCATTCCCCCCAGAAATGTCCGGGAACTTGCAGGTGCCTTGGTGGAAGACTGGGGTAACATCTCACATCAAGAACTGGCAAATCTGGTGCAGTCCATGATGAGATACTGCAGTACTTAATGCAGCTGGTGGCCACACCAGATACTGACTGTTACTTTTGATTTTGACCCCCCCTTTGTTCAGGGACACATTATTCAATTTCTGTTAGTCACATGTCTGTGGAACTTGTTCAGTTTATGTCTCAGTTGTTGAATCTTGTTATGTTCATACAAATATTTACATATGTTAAGTTTGCTGAAAATAAACGCAGTTGACAGTGAGAAGACGTTTCTTTTTTTTTTACTGAGTTTAGTAGTAGTAATAATAAAGTAGCAGTGGTAGTAGTAATAACAGAGCAGTAGCAGCAGTACTGGTAATAGTAACATAGTAGTAGTAATAGTAACAGAGTAGTAGTAGCAGTAGTGGTAATATTAGTACCAGTAGTCGTAGCAGTAGTGGTAGTAATAATAATAATAATAACAGTAGTAGTAGCGGTGGTGGTAGTAGTAGCAGCAGCAGTAGTAATAACAGTAGTAGAAGCAGTAGCGGTAATAGTAGTAGTAATAATAATAATAATAATAATAATAATAATAGAGTAGTAGTAGTGGTAATAGTAACAGAGTAGAAGTAGTAGTAGTAGTAGTGGTAATAGTAGCAGAGTAGAAGTAGTAGTAGTAACAAAGTAGAATAGCATCAGTAGCATCAGTAATAGTCGTAGTAGTGGTAATAGTAACAGAGTAGTAGCAGTAGCAGCAATTACAGATCATTAGCAGCAGTAGTGGTAATAGTAACATAGTAGTAGTAGTAGTAATAGTAGTAGCAGCAGTAACAGAGTAGTAATAGTAGTAGTAGTAGTAGTAGTAGTAATAACAACAGTAGTAGTAGCAGTAGAGGTAATAGTAATAACAGTAGTAGTGGTAACAGTAATAGTAACAACAGTAGTAACAGTAGTAGTAGTAGGCTAGTAATCATAATGGTACAGTAGCAGCAGTAGTGGTAGTGGTAGTAGTAGTGGTAACAGTAATAGTAACAGTAGTAGCAGTAGTAGTAGGCTAGTAATCATAATGGTACAGTAGCAGCAGTAGTGGTAGTGGTAGTAGTAACAGAGTAGTAATAGTAATAACAGTAGTAGTAGCAGTAGCGGTAATAGTAGTAGCAGCAGTGGAAACAGTAGCAGTAGCAGTAGTAATAGTAACAGTAGTAGCAGTAGTAGTAGGCTAGTAATCATAATGGTACAGTAGCAGCAGTAGTGGTAATAGTAACAGAGTAGTAGTAGTAGTAGTAGTAGTAACAGAGTAGTAGTAGGCTAGTAATCATAATTGCAGCAGCAGTAGTCATAGTAACAGTGCTAGTAGCACTAGTAACAGTGCTGCAGGTGTCGGCCTGATGTTACCTCCAGCCTGGTGGTCAGGGGCAGGGCTGCGACAGGGGGTGGAGGGGCCGGGGGACAGGCTGTGTGTGGGGGAACCCGGCAGGCTCTCGCTGGACGACACAGAGTGGTGCTGCAGGCCAGAGTTGAAGCTTCGGCTGCTGTGCATCACTGTGCTTTGCTTGGACAGCTTCTTCAGGATGCTCCGCCGCCTGGGATAGTCATTGGTTACCGAGAGTTATAACGGGGTTATGAAGGTGTTGTGAAGGGGTTTGAAGGGTAACAAGTGACATAACATTATTATAATATATATATATATTTTTTATAGTATGTGATTCACGGCCTGGGAGTTTGTTTTTTTATGTATACGTATGCTGCAAAACAAATGTCCTTATTGAGTATGCCTGCATAATAATATCAGGGATATTGAGGCTGATGACAGAGCAATAGTAGAGCAAGAAATGTAGAGAAAAAATATCACAAAACAAATTAGAGAGAACACTCTGTGCATTAAGAACGTCTTCTACAGTATAACTTAAGTTTCTTAACTTAATGTCACAGCTTAGATGAATAACTCCATTTTGAAAAAGGAGAACACTGCTGTGGAAATGTTTATCATCCATCCATGCAGTCGTGTGCAGTGATCTCTATCAAACACTGGGGGGAGACAGAATAGGGACTTTTGCAGTATGACTCTTGCTGGATGTATTTACACTGAACAAAAATATGAACAACATGCAGCAATTTCAAAGATATTACTGAGTTACAGTTTATAGAAGGTAAATCAGTCAATTTAAATGTATTCATTAGGCCCTAATCTATGGATTTCACATGACTGGGAATACAGATATGCATCTGTTGGTCACAGATACCTCTTAAAAAATATATTTAAAAAAATAAAAAGTAGGGGTGTGGATCAGAAAACCAGTTAGTATCACACCACAATCTGCTTTGCAGAGAGTTGATCAGGCTGTTGATTGTGGAATTTTGTCCCACTCCTCTTCAATGGCTGTGCAAAGTTGCTGGATATTGGCGGGAACTGGAACACGCTGTCGTACACGTCGATCCAGAGCATCGCAAACATGCTCAATGAGTGACATGTTTGGTGAGTATTCAGGCCATGGAAAAACTGGGACATTTTCAGCTTCCAGGAATTGTGTACAGATCCTTGCGACATGGTGACGTGCATTATCATGCTGAAACATGAGGTGATGGCGGTGGATGAACGGCACGACAACGGGCCTCAGGATCTCGTCACAATATCTCTGTGCATTCAAATTGCCATCGAGAAAATGCTATTGTGTTCGTTGTCCATAGTTTATAGCACATAGCACATACCATAATCCCACCGCTACCATGGGGAACTCTGTTCACAATGTTGACATCAGCAAACCGCTCGCACACAAGATGCCATCCAATTTTTATTTGTCTCGTGCCGAATACAACACCTTACCGTGAAATGCTTACTTACAAGTCCCTTAACTCTATTTCTTGAACTGCATTGTTGGTTAAGAAAATATTGAAAGTAAAAAAATTAAAAATAACAATAACAATAAGAAGGCTATATACAGGGAGTACCGGTACCTAGTCAATGTGCGGGGGTACAGGTTAGTCAAGGTAATTTGTACATGTAAAGTGTAGGTGTAAAGTGACTATGCATAATAAATAATAATAAGATAATAAACACGAGTAGCAGCAGTGTGAAAACAAAGAGCGGTCAATGTAAATAGTCCAGGTGACCATTTGATTAATTGTTCAGCAGTCTTATGGCTTGGGGGAAGAAGCTGTGAAGAAGCCTTTTGGTCCTAGACTTGGCGCTCCGGTACCGCTTGCCGTGCGGTAGCAGAGAGAACAGTCTATGACTTGGGTGGCTGGAGTCTTTGACAATTTTATGGGCTTTCCTCTGACACCGCCTAGTATATAGGTCCTGGATGGCAGGAAGCTTGGCCCCAGTGAGGTACTGGCCCGTACGCACTACCCTCTGTAGCACCTTACGGTCAGATGCCGAGCAGTTGCCATTACAGGCGTTGATGTGACCGTTAAAGATGCTCATGATGGTGCAGATGTTGAACTTTTTGAGATCATTCCTAATCTTTTCAATCTGCTGAGGGGGAAAAGGTGGTGTTGTGCCCTCTTCACGACTGGCTTCATGTGTTTGGACCATGTTAGTTTGTTGGTGATATGGACACCAAGGAACTTGAAACTCTCGACCCGCTCCACTACTGCCCCATCGATGTTAATGGGGGCCTGCTCGGCCCTCCTTTTCCTGTAGTCCACAATCAGCTCCTTTGCCACATTGAGGTTGAGAGGTTGTTGTCCTGGCACCACACTGCCAGGTCTCTGACCTCCTCCCTATAGGCTATCTCATCATTGTAGGTGATCAGGCTGTGTCGTTAGCAAACCTAATGATGGTGTTGGAGTTGTATTTGGCCATGCAGTCGTAGGTGAATAGGGAGTACAGGAAGGGAATAAGCACACACCCCTGAGGGGTCCCAGTGTTGAGGATCAGCGTGGCAGATGTGTTGTTGCCTACCCTTACCACCTGGGGGCGGCCCATCAGGAAGTCCAGGATCCAGTTGCAAATCAAATCAAATTGAAATCTTCCCGGGACAGGTGAAAACTTGTCTTTGATGTCCAAGTGGCCATCGAAGGTGAGCATTTGCCCACTGAAGTCAGTCACGACGCCGAACTGCAGTCAGGTCGAGACCCTGGTGAGGACGATGAGCATGCAGATGAGCTTCTCTGAGGCGATTCTGACAGTTTATGCATAAATTCTTCGGTTGTGCAAACCATAGTTTCATCAGCTGTCCGGGTGGCTCGTCTCAGACCATCCCACAGGTGAAGAAGTTGTGAGGTTGTGAGGCCGGTTGAACATACTGCCAAATTCTCTAAAACGACGTTGGAGGAGGCTTATGGTAGAGAAATGAACATTCAATTCTCAGGCTACAGCTCTGGTGGACATTCCTGCAGTCACCATGCCAACTGCACGTTCCCTCAAAACATCTGTGGCATTGTGTTGCCTGACAAAATGCACATTTTAGAGTGGCCTTTTATTGTCCCCAGCACAAAGTGCACCTGTGTAACGACCATGCTGTTTAATCAGCTTCTTGATATTCCACACCTCTCAGGTGGATGAATTATCTTTGCAAAGGAGAAATGCTCACTAACAGGGATGTAAACAAATTTGAGAGAAATAAGCTTTTTGTGGGTATAGGAACATTTCTGGGATCTTTTATTTCAGCTAATTAAACATGGGATCAACACTTTACATGTTGTGTTTATATTTTTGTTCAGTATATATAAAATGTACGTTTTCATATCAACCCCACAAAGTTAATACATCATAATAATAGCAATACGGCATTAATATTACATTGAATAAAATTAACAATCAAAACGTCTTCCCTTACCTGTCCTGATTATCCCTTCTCTTGCTTTTCTTGCTGCGTCTTGCCATTTTGCCCTTGTGGCTGGTCTTTCGAGCCGGCCCAACCTTGATTGACGTGTTCTCCAGGGCCGTGGTCTGAAGGGCCACCTTGCCACCACTCTTTTGGGGTTTCACAAAAACCAATGAGGTATTAGTATTGATTAAAGCTCATAATATCCTAAAGAGTGTGGGTATAGTTTGACATTAGGCTTGAGATTGTGTTTGTTTCTGTACCTTCAGAAGCAGCTCCATTATCTCTGTGTGGACCAGGCCTTGCACAGACTCTCCATTCACGTGAGTGATGAGGTCATTGGCCCTCAGTCCTGCCTCATGGGCTGGGCTGCCATCTTCAACATTCTGTAAAACAAAAGTGGTTTATTATTATCACAATTACTGAAAGTCTGTGTGGTGATGCAGTCTTTGATTGTGCAACTATTGGCTAATTCTGGAGCAGAATAGTACGGGGCACTCACCGAGACCATGTGGTGCACAGTGTAAACGTTGCTGTCGCCCATGTAGACGCGGATGGCCTGCATAGTGAAGCCGTACTTCCTCCCCGAGCTGTGGATGACGATGGGTGGCCCCAGGATGCTGAGGCTAAGCGACAGGTCTCGGCTGGG